>NW_021319205.1:3676014-3689305 GCF_001605985.2 Dendrobium catenatum | reverse complement strand
CTGGGATTGATCATCCGGTGATTGAGATACAATATAGATTGTGTATTTCTCGAATCACAAAGAAAGAGTTTGAAAAAAAATTTTATTTTTCACAAGAGAAAATAATATCACAGTAACATGAACTTTATATTACTGCATCATGTAAGATAGTACAATAGTTCCCTAGTATGACTTAGAGATACACAAATAACAAAGTACTCATTACATAAGGTATACGTACAATGAAAATACAATATTTAACTTGAAAGAAGACATTAGAGATATCAAAGTGACACCCTACTCAACATAAAAGAGACAACAAGATAAGTAGTATTGCTAATACAAATGCGCTAAATGCGTGATCATTTAATCTCTCCAACCATCTGAACATTATTCAATGGTTGTATTTGTTGTTGATTTTGCCCCGCCAGCGGGACGAGCTTCCTCTCGGGTAGGTTGATCTCGAATAAATTGTCGAAGGTAGCCCTGACGGATAAGTTTTTCAATCTCATCCTTGAGTTGCTTACAGGCTTCGGTGGTGTGACCACGGCTTCGATGAAAGTGACAGTACTGATCTGCATTTCCTGTGTTCGACTTCAAAGGATTCGGCCATTTCAATATATCTTGATCTCGTACAGCCAACAACACATTTGCTCGAGATGTGTTAAGTGGTGTATACTCCTTCTCCTGTCGAGGTTCCCATCGCGGTGATGGAGACCTATGAGGTAGATTATTCTTCCTATGCTTTTTCTGCTGTGAGAAAGAATTGTCCATCCCAGGTACACCTTTGCGCTTCCCATTGATTTGCTCGAATTGCTTCCTGTGAGCATTTATAGCCTCATATGCAGAGATTTGCGCCTCCACGCGATGGATCAAGTCGGCGTATGAATGGACGATGTCTCGTATAAGGGCCGAATAGAAGGGGACATGATGAAGGCCTCTAAGGAAGACTCCTCTGAGTAATTCAGGGTCAACTCCTGGAATCTGTCGAGCCTCGGTGGAAACCGCTGAAAATACTCCTTCAACGATTCTCCCTCATTTTGGCGGATCCCGGAGAGGCGCGAAGAATCCTTAGCAATTCTTCGGTTAGCCACAAACTATTCAACAAATAGTTTGGCTAATTTGATGAATGAAGGGATCGTTCTGGATGGAAGAGAATAGAAGCACGTTGGAGCCTGTCCCTTAAGGGTGGCAGGAAAAACCTGGCAAAGGAGTGCATCTGATGCTCGTTGAATATGCATGATGGTTATGTAGTAGTCGATATGCTCATACGGGTCGGTCGTCCCATCGTAGGACTCAACGTTTGGTACTTTGAATCTGACCGGAATGGGTTGCTTAAGAATGGCTTCAATTAGAGGTGATGACTCCTAGAAGTTCCTCTGTCGGAGAGCATGCCTCACATCTCCTCGAGGGAACTCTTCCCGTACCAATCTTCGCAGTTTGCGACGCAGGACATTGTGAGGGAGTTCTGCAATGTGTGGTTGTGCAGAGTCTTCTGGGAGATCCGAAAGAATGCGAGGCTGCCGAGTCGAGGGGGAAGGATGTGTTGAACTCGCTGTATCGGCAAGTTCACCTTCCTGTCGTGATTGAGGATGTCTCATAGATGGAGGAAGATGAATCTCTTCTTGAAGATGCTCGAATTGAACATATTCAACCCTTGGTGGATCTCGAGGGAGAAGGATCTCCTCCAATGTCGGTTGTCGATCATCTCGTAGGAGTTCAATGATCTCGTTCTGAGATTCTTCCATCTTCCGGATTATTTCTTCTAAAGAAGGTCCCAAGGTCCCTTCTCCGGCAGCATTCTGCCCCCCAGGATGAAAAGAGGCAGACATCGGGCGTCTGTGATTTGCAGATAGATTTCTGGATTTGTGGGAGTTGGAGCGGGAAGCTCCAATGATGCGACTGCTACGCCTGTTGACCATTGTAGCAATACTTGAAGTTGTGGGATAGTATTTCTCATAGACAGCGCCAAACTGTTGCATGCTAGAATATACGCGGCAGTAGAGTTAGAAAATATTCTTCTTAGCGTTGCACGAGTATTCAGTACACAAACAGAAAAGAGAAATGAACACAAGAGTTTTTATGTGGAAAACCCAAAAAGGAAAAAACCACGGGGCCTCGCCCAGTTGCAAAGTTTCACTAGTATTTGTTTGAAGTACAAAGGTTGATCTGTCTCACAAATCAAGATGATCAATTTACAATCAACTTCTCACAAAGTTACAAAGTTCTGCAAATTCCCGGCGTTTCCCGAAAATCTGGTAGAGTTCCGACGTCTTCAGGAGGCGGGAAGAACTCCGGCGGTGGTCGAGGAGGAGCTTCTTCCTTCTCCTCCTTCTTCTCTCTCTTCCCTTGAGACCCCCTTGTGAAGAATGAGGGCTCTATTTATAGTTTTTCTTGAGTGGCATAGCTCGTAAATATGTGTGAGATCGTGGGCGAATAGCGAGTGGTTTGAATGGACGGCCGATATTGAACCCTTCAATCGTGCACCATTCGTTGGACATTTGGAGGCCTTGATGATGTCATAATTCGGTGATCTTGGGTTCGTTGGATTCGTCTCGTCGAGCCGTTTGATTCGAGTATAAGCTCATTAAAATCGGAGACCGTTTAGTAACTAAAATTGCAGTTTGAACCTTCCAACTGCGCTTCGGGTCCTTGATTCGGACTTATTTGGGCTCGGATTGGGTCAAATTTGGTGCCGTTGGATTCATATTTCTGAGACGCTCAGGGGGCCACACCCAGTTGAAAAAGTTATACTAGTGTTTACTTGAGATACAAGAGATTGACTCGTCCGTAAAAGTTGGGATGATCAGATTATAATGAATCACTTCTGGATTGAAATCAAGTTATAATGTCGGGTAGAATTCTAGCGTCACTACGAAGTCGGGCAGAATTCTGACGTTGTTTGGAAGTCGGGCAGAATTTCGACGTCGTTTGCAAGTCGGGCAAAATTCTAGCGTCGGTGGTCGAGGGGGAGTTTCTTCCCTCCTATTCTTCCTCTCTTCTTCCTCTCAAGAGAAATGAGGGGCTATTTATAGTTTTTTGAGTATGGCATGACCTTCTTCTTCTTTTGGATCCCCTCTCAAGAAAAATGAGAGGCTATTTATAGTTTTTTTAGGATGGCATGACCCATAAATAGGAGGAGGATCAAGGGCAAAGGTGAAGTGGTTCAGATGGATGGCCGATATTGAATCCTTTGATTGTGGGTTGTTTATTAGACATTTGAAGGTCTTAACGATATCGAAATTCAGCGATCTTGGGCTCTTTGGATTCGTCTCATCGAGTTGCTCGATTCGATTATAAGAATGTCATGTTTCAAAATCGTTTGGTAACTCAAATTGTGGTTCGAACTTTCAACAACACTTCAGGTCCTTGATTTGGACTTATTTAGGCTCGAATTGAGTCGAATTTGGTGTCGTTGGGTTCGTATTTCCGAGACGCTCAGTTTGACTGTAAGTTTGCTGAAATCGGAGTTCAGGTGATACTGGAATTAATTTTTGAAGTTTCCGGCTTGATTTTATAGAAAATTCACTTGATTAAACATATTTGAATCTTGATGAATATTTGAATGAACAATCATGATTGTCAGGTAGTAAAGGGGGCAATGGTGGTCGAGAGGCAATGCATCAATAGTGGCAGTCAAATGATCAAGGGCCAATGATGACAATGGTGATCAAGTTTCATTTGATTGAAGGAAGTAGGCATTCATGTTGCCAGGGGCAGACAGTGAATAGCTCAATAGAGGGGGTTGGTTGATGTGCCGATGGTAGTAGCAGTGCAATGAAATGACACATTGATAATGCCAATTGGCTAGAGGCCTGATGGAGATGAGGCTTTGATGTTTCCTTGAAGATGGGGTTGAAGAGAGATATCATATAGAAGAGGTCAAGAAAATTTTATAAATGATGTTTGACCTATACGAGATTGCTTGTTAAGATATTATTATATGGTGTTAATCAGTCGAGATAAATTCATTGTGGATTTTTGACATATCAGAGATTGTTTGTCGGAGCGTTATTCCATGATGTTAATATATGGTTGGGAAAGTCCTCTATGGTCGACGGCCAGGTGGTGGTTGACGGAAGTTCCCTGGTGATAGTGCTTAGGTAGAACTCTAGGATCCTTGAAATTTCATAGCTATTTCCAATCTCCTGCCAAAGGTCCAAGACCCCTCCTTCATGAAGAGAGCATGAGCCAATTTATAGATTTTGTGAGTTGCACGCTCTATAAATATGAAAAAGATCCAAGGTAAAATTGGAATGATCAATTAGACTACTCACATTGATTCCCTCGATCATAGTGTTCATCAAGGATTTGAGTGTCATAATAATGTTAGAATTAAGTGATTCTAACCTCGTTGGATTCGTCTCGCTCAATTCAACTATAAGCATGATATATTTGGATATCATTTGGCTATCCACTTGATGCTTTAAATCTTCTAAATGTGCTTCAACCCCTCAATTTAGACCATTTGAGCTCAAATTAAATTTATTTTGGTGTCATTGGGTTTGTTTGTTCGAGACGTTTAGTTTGACTATAAAGTTATTGAAATCAGAGTTTAGATTATCCCAAATTTAATTTTAGAAGTTTCTCACTTGAATATACCTCCTCAAGATTCGTATTTAATAAAGATAATTTTTGGTGAGTTTCAAGTTATTAAGAATAGCTAAACTGCGGTTCTATTTCTAAATTTATCAAACATTTAATTTTGGCTCTAAATAATAATAAACAAACAAAAAAATTTTGCCCTGTGAGAAACGCGGAAAAGACGCTGTCCAAGGCCCAAACCACGAGCACGTGCTTTATTTATTTATTAAACAAGCTTGGTCTGAATTGAAGAAGGTGTCCAGTTTCCTTCTCCATGACGTTTCATATCGCAGTTGTTTATGATTTTCTTCCCATTTCTTTTGGTACGCGTAATGTTTCGCTCTTCTGTATTGAACAGATCCGGTTCGGTTGCAGGCTGGCTGTTGCGGTGTTGCCAGTTGGACTATCTTAAACAAATCAATTGAAAATTTATAAGAGAGAGAGAGAGGGACACGAACGCAGATAGTGTCATCAAAATAGGTCTGAATCCTTTTTATATCAGTCCGACCAATTTAATAAACATGTCAAAAAGTGGATCCAAACTCGACCTGCTAGCAACTCGGATGATCCGAACCTAATATGATTACCCGTTTTAATTAATTAAAATATCACTATCAACTATAGAGTTTAGATTACTTGATCAAAAATAATAAGTCATATGAACGAGCAAAAGAATTTAACGAAAAATAATAAGAGTAAACGAGTCACTTTCGGGTCAAAGTTTGGTTCGCAGGTTAATTGAAATTCAGCCTGTTTAACAAACGATTCGAAAATTCGAACTCAAATCAAACTTGTTTATTAAATGGATCAACTATAACCCTAATTTTTTTGTTCGGTCTAAGTTGGATTTTTTATTCGGGTATTTATTGACACCCTTAGACACAACTGACAATAACATATATGGACACATAAATGGGATGTGAACAAAGATCGAGACACATCTATTAATATTATTGAAATTATAAAAAATAGATATGCATCGAACATTGAATTATTAATTTTTCATATTTTAAAATTAAAAAAATGCATATAAATTAAAAGAAATAAATAGAATATATAAACTTATAGAATTATAGCAATGCTCATTATTTTTATTGTGTGTTGCAAATACACATAAAAATATACACAAGATATCAATATCATAGCTTACACAAATGACATATAAAATCATAAAATGAAAACTGAAATGGTATATTATTTGAAATTTATCTGATTAATGATGGTTTGTATTGTAATAAACTTATATTATTGTTGCGTCCTGGAATATTAACGATGGTAGAGAAATATGAAGTTTAATGTCTTAGCATTGTACGATAATTTAGCACGCATACATATAAGAGATAGGGTGTAGTGTTCATAAGAGACATAACAGTTTTTATGTAAAAACCCCTGAAAAGGGGGAAAAGTCACGGGGCCTGGCCTAGTTTGAATGAATTCACTAGTATTTGCAGTCGATTACAAATGAGGCCCTTTCTTGGGAGAAGGCATTAGCTTGATGTTACAAATGCACATCATATAGAGCATATTAAAATGTGAGAGTTACAATAATCAACATAAGCATGCTTGTTTGGTAGGCAGGACCATAGTCAATAGGATAGAGGTCAGAAAGATCATAGTAGGTAGAAGTCAGGGGTCAGAAAGACTATTATCTGACAATGGAGGTTAGAAGGACCGTAGTAGACGACGAAGGTTGGAAGGACCATAGTCGACATAAGACAGGGGTCCGAAAGATCGTAATTGGTAGGAGACCGGGGTCAGAAAGACCATTGTCTTATGATGTAGGTAGGAAGGACCGTAGTAGGTGACGGAGGTCAGAAGGACCGTAGTCGACAGGAGACAGGGGTCCAAAAGACTGTAGTAGTAGGGCGGTGCTCTGGTAGAACTTTAGGTATCAGGTGGTGGCTCGGTAGAAGTTCGAGCCTCAGGTGGTGGTCTAATAGAAGTCCGGGGCTCAGGTGGTGGTCTCGCAGAAGTCCGGGCCTTAGGTGGTGGTCCGGTAAAACTCTGGGTGTTAGGTGGAGGTTTGGTAGAACTTCGGGCCTCAAGTGATTGTCAGGTAGAATTCCAAGCCTCATGTGGTGGTTCGAAAGAAGTCCGGGCCTCAGGTGGTGGTCTGCAGAAGTCTAGGCCTTAGGTGGTGGTCCGACAGAAGTCCTGGCCTTAGGTGGTCATCCGACAGAAGTTCGGGCCTTAGGTGGTGGTTCGGCAAACTTCCGGGTGTCAGGTGGTGGTCCGGCAGAGCTTCGTGCCTCAGTTGGTGCTTCGGTAGAAGTTTAGGCATCATGTGTTGGCCCGACAGAGCTCAGAGCCTCAAGTGGTGGTCCGGTGGAGCTCAGAGCCTCAAGTGATGATCTGGCGGAACTCCAAGCGGTGGTCGAGGAGGAGCGAGGAGGCACGGGTGATCTCCGATCTCTCTCTTGCTTGGAGCCTCCCTCTCAATAGGAAGGAGGGGTTTATTTATAGATTTCCTAGAGTGGCATGACCCATAAATAGGTGGGAGGTCAAGGGCATATAAGGAGTGGCATGGATGGATGATCGATGTTGAATCTCTTGATCGTTGACTGTTTGATAGACATTTGAATGTCTCAATGATGTCAGAATATAGTGATCTTAGACTCGTTTGATTCCTCTCGTCGAGCTGCTCGTTTCGAATATAAGCACGTCATGTTTGGAATCGGTTTGGTAATCCAAATTATGGTTCGAACCTTTCAACATCTCTTCGGACCCTTGATTTGAACCCATTTGAGCTTGAATTGAGTTGAACTTGGTGTCGTTGGGTTCGTATTTCTGAGACGTTCAATTCGACTATAAGTTTGCTCAAATCGGAGTTTGGATGGCCCCAATTTAATTTTGGAAGTTTCCAACTTGATCATGCCTCAAGATTTGTGCCCGATCAAGATAATTTTTTGAGTACTTATAAAGTATTATAGTTAAAAACTATTTATTTGTAGGATTCATCTCTATTATTTTCGATTACTAAGTGTTTATTTGGGTACCTTATGCTTCAACATTGAGAGGAGAGGTTGAAATCATCGCCTCAATGGTCATTGGGGTCGGCTTTGGCATAAAAGGAGGAAAGGATGTGTCAGACCTTAGGATCGAGCTTTGTCTATTTGAACCCTATTCGACCATTTACTAGGCACCTATTTTAGGCCATCCGGGCCAATGGGCTATTCTCAATCAGAACACAAAAAAAAGATAATATTCATAATATATTATTTCTCATACTTTATTTTATTTTGTAATCATATATTTATATTTAATTATGTAAAAAATATTTTAATTTCTAAAAAATAATGTGTTCTTAAATTATTATTTCTTAATTATTAATAACAAAATTTTACACATAAAATTTTAAAATTAATAACCAAATTTTCTAATTAAAAAAAAACAAATGTTAGCTTACTTTACGCATATATATTTGCCTTATATATATATATATTTGCCTTATATATATATTTGCCATTATGTTACTTGTTAAAAATATTGAAATAGGAAAGGTATAATAGATTTATAGTTCAATAAAACAAATGTTAGCTTACTTTACGCATAAGTAGAGTAAATTAATATGTTCATCTATTCTTAAAAAAAATCATCAAACAATTAATAAAATATTAATGAATATTTAACAAGAAAATCAAAACAAATAAGTATAGAAATGCATAGCCGAACTTATGTAAGGTTCTGATTTTTATTTTAATTTTGCTTCTCTGTTCTTAGTCGTGATTTTTTAAATAAAAAATAATGCATGCAATTTATAAGAAATAAATAGAATAAACTAATAAAATTATAATAGTGCTCATTGCAAACGCACATGAATATACACAAAAAATATTAAATAGTACGCCTTAAGTAAATAGCAGATAGTATGAAAATCATTATATATAGGGAATGGAGTTATCTACCGGATACCACCCCCTTGGGAGGTGTATGGCGGCGTAATTAATCCCTTAGCGAGCTTATCAACAACTAGTCATGTAGGTGCAGGACCTACAGTTATATTCTCCCCACTTAAGAGGTCGCGCCGCATAAGAGCTGATTCGAACATGAGTTCTACCTTAGCCTTTAGAGTCAGTATATTCATAGTCATATTTTAAAGAAAGTCAATGAAGGTTCATATAACTATTATTGGGACATATTTTGGCATTGTATTAGCCTCAGAGTACAATATATTACAAACGTTTTAGCAGAAAATGGCTTAAGAGATTTAGATTTGGGACAGTTTTTGGTACTATTTTTTTCTTGGTTCTAAGAAATTTCTACGCTAAAAGGTTATTATAGAAAACAGTAATAAAATTAAGATTATCCCAAATAAAGCCGTAGTAATTCTCTCAGCAATTTACAGCTCCAACAATTACTTCTTCAGCTTACTGATCCTCCACACTGCTCTCCAATCGTTCTTCTTCCTTCTCGACAAGTACCAATTTTTCATCTTTATCATCTTCTCCGTTTCCTTCATTTCCCTGATCTTCGTCCCTCTTTCCACGCAGAAACTGGATCAGACCCTCCAAAGCAACATCAACATCATCACTTCTCATCAATTGCTCTGCAACTTCAGCCGGCGTGGCCTCCACCTCTTTCAACAACCCTTCAATCTCCTCAAACATGAGATGCTCATCAATGGCATGGTAATTAGATACTAAAATCCTGAAACTATTTGGCCCACAATAACCCATATTTATATGCATATCCATCCTTCCAGGTCTCAGCAATGCAGGATCAAGCTTTTCTTTATAATTAGTTGTAAATACGACGATCCTCTCCTCGCCGCTTGTCGACCACAGCCCATCAATGAAGTTCAGCAATCCAGAAAGGCTTATCTCATCATTACGAGACTTGTTGGTTTCATTCTTTTTATCATTATTCCTGTTCTTAAAATCAATGGAACAGTCAATGTCTTCAATAACAAGCAGTGATTTGTTCTTCATTGAAACAAGCAGCCTATTAAGCCCAGAGTTCATTCGAACCTCCCTGAGGTTCAGATCATAGATATCAAATTTGAGGTAATTCGCCATGGCACCAATCAAGGTCGATTTACCCGTTCCAGGAGGCCCAAAAAGTGTTAAGGAAGTTAATTACATCGATTTATATATTGTACCAATGGCTAACTTACACGTGTACTCTATTATACTAGAATAGGTTATATATAGGCCTCGGCTGTTTGTATGAAGCAAGGAAAAACAATAATAAAAGTTTCAGTTTTCTCTTCTTCTTTCTCCATCTGCTACCGCTGTTCAAGAAGTCTCAACTTCTACATGGTATCAGCAAGTAGGCGATCTTGAGGGTCTGATAATGACGACTCAGGCTTCAGCTTCTTCGTCGATCGGCACCACCGCATCAGGAGCAGCCACCTCAAATCCCCTTATCTCTCCGTCTCTAAAATTTGTAATTTCCAATCTCAAGTTTCTTGTTCCTCATGCCCTTACTCCGGACAACTTTCCGATATGGAGCACTCAAATCGCTAAGCTCCTCAAGGCTAATGGGTTTGCGGCATTTCTTGACTCCAAACCGGATCAAGAAAATGAAAATCCAAATCAAGATTCGAGCTCGTGGCACGTCACCGATCAGAATCTTGCGACGGCCATGTGCTCCACCATTTCGCCAGCCGTTCTTCCTTATGTGATTCACCTGGAATCAACTCACGAAATTTGGGCTACTCTCCACAACAGATTTCAGGCATCGAATCGATCCAAGGTAATACAGCTTAAAAACGAACTACACAATATTTCTATGCAGGCAATGAATATGACTCAGTATCTCACTGAGATCAAGAAAATAGTCGACCAAATAGCGTCGGCTGGCTCGACCGTGGATCCGGAAGATGTCATAATATACATCTTAAATGGACTTCCACCGGCCTACCAATCGTTTGCTACAACTATCCGCACTATGCAAGGATCATTATCTCTTGATTCTCTCTATGCGCTTCTAATAAGCGAGGAAATTCATCTCAAGTCGGCGGCCTTGAAATTTCCCAAACCACCGGACAATCAATCCGCTCTGTACACAGGCAGAGGCAGGGGCAGGCGTGGACGTGGAAGACCTGTCTCAAACTCGGCGTCGAACGCGCTCCCCAATCCGAATGCATCCATTCAGTGTCAGATTTGCAAGAAAAAGGGTCATAGTGCTGAAGCGTGCTGGCATCGAATGAACCCCAACTATACACCTCAACAGTCGGCGGCAAAGAACACGAGCGCACTTCTTGCCAATACCGAAAACCAGTCAACATCGGACTGGTATATCGACTCCGGGGCGTCATCTCATATGACCAACTCCATCGAGCATTTGGACTGCTACAACACCTACAATGGCAACGAGAATGTCATTCTTGGGGATGGCCGAGCAATACCAATTGCTCACACGGGTTCTGGATTACTTCCGACCCCGGCTAGTAAGCTAATTTTATCAAAACTCTTGCATATTCCTTCTCTGTCTTACAATTTATTATCAATTTCAAATCTGGTTAAAGATAATCCCATTTCAATTACTTTTGACGCAACTGGCTTTGTGTTTAAGGATCGGATGACAAATCAAGTCATCCTTAAAGGCCCGTGCGATCAGGGTGTGTACAAGATTGCCAAATCCGTCAAGGACGAAGCAGCTACAACACTTACCGCCAATAGACTCACGTCCGCAACCTGGCACATGCGTCTGGGACATCCAAATCATCATGTCCTTCGGCACATTTCTAATAATAATCCATCGTTACACATCTGTAATACTAGATATACTTGTACTCAGTGCTTGTCTTGTAAGGGTCAGAAATTTGCTTTTGAAAATTCTATTACTACAAGTCATTTTCCGCTTGAATTGGTTCATTCCGACGTGTGGGGACCTTCACCAGTGCCCTCACACCAAGGATATCGATATTATGTTATATTCGTCGACGACTTTTCTCGATTTGTTTGGTTATTCCCGCTCGTCCATAAATCGGACGTCACAACTACTTTTATTTCTTTTGTGCATTTTGTTGAACGTCAAACTAACAGGAAACTGAAAATCATTCGAACGGACGGTGGAGGCAAGTTCGTTAACAGCCGGTTTCAATCATTCACTCAGGAAGTCGGAATTAAGCATCAAACGTGCTGCCCCTATACTCCAGAACAGAACGGGATAGCAGAACGAAAACACAGACACATCATAACTATGACCAGAACCATGCTATTCACTGCCGGGCTTCCTCTAACCTACTGGCTCGACGCTGCCACAACCGCAGTCTACTTAATCAACAGGCT
This sequence comes from Dendrobium catenatum, assembly GCF_001605985.2. Classification (NCBI taxonomy): domain Eukaryota; kingdom Viridiplantae; phylum Streptophyta; class Magnoliopsida; order Asparagales; family Orchidaceae; genus Dendrobium; species Dendrobium catenatum. The sequence goes on along the minus strand of NW_021319205.1, from coordinate 3,677,507 downwards.
ACCTTCCGCAACTATAAAGAATGTAGCCCCTCTCTATCGAATGTTCAAGGTTTCACCGTCTTATTCACACCTACGCGTTTTTGGGTGTGAATGTTTTCCGCTGCTCCCTCCTACGCAACGAACCAAGCTTACACCCACTTCCACTTCTTGCGTCTTTTTGGGTTATTCTGATATTTCTAAAGGCTATAAATGTCTTAATCCGGTAACGAACAAAATTTTTGTATCTAGAAACGTTCATTTTAATGAATCTGTTTTTCCGCTTAGATCAAAGAATACTCAAGAAACTGTTCAGCAAGACCTCATGCCACCATCACTTCTTATTCCGCCCTCTACGCTTCATCGTCCAAATAAAATCAGCGTGCCACCACCTGTTCGATCAATGCCTTCAACGTCCACTGAACCTGCTCAAGCAAGCCCTCCGGTATGCGATCCAGTTCAGCTTAGGATCACTCCTCCGGCGCCAACAAACTGCAATACCACACACCCCATGACTACTCGGACCAAAACGGGCTCGCTCAAACCGGTTCACAAATTAAATCTGCTTCATCAGGACACCATTCCAAGCGATCCAACTACATATGCGGAAGCAAGCAAGAGATTTGAATGGCGACAGGCAATGGCACAAGAATTCTACGCTTTACAGAAGCAGGGCACTTGGACGCTAGTTGCTCCTCCACTAACGGGCTCGGTTCTCGGCTCCAAGTGGACATATCGTACTAAGTTAAACTCAGATGGCTCGGTAGCTCGTCACAAAGCCCGGTTGGTAGCTCAAGGTAACCAACAAGAATATGGCCTGGACTACCAGGACACGTTCAGCCCCGTGGCCAAACTTCCGACAATTCGAATCCTGTTCACCATCGCGCTGTTTCATCGATGGAAGGTTCAGCAACTAGACGTTGCGAACGCGTTCTTACATGGCGATATCAATGAGACAGTATACATGAGACAGCCCAAAGGATTCGAAGATGCTTCTCATCCCAACTACGTGTGCAAATTACAAAAAGCCATTTACGGACTACGTCAAGCTCCGAGGCAATGGTACACAACATTCACCTCATACCTTCTAAAGCTCGGGTTTCAGCACAGTCAAGCGGACCCGTCGCTCTTAACTCTAAACCGCGATCGCACTCGTCTCTATCTCCTGGTATACGTCGACGATATTCTGCTCACAGGTAATAGTGAACGTGCGATGACAGATCTAGTAAATCAGCTGCAATCTCAGTTTACAATGACAAATTTGGGTACCGCAAATCACTTCCTCGGTCTCAAAATTGAACACACACCAGATAAGTTCTTTCTATCTCAATCCGTTTATGCCAAATCAATAATTCAAATGGCCGGGTTACCCAAATGTAACTCGGTCGCTAACCCGTCATTTACAAAACTTCCAGCCTCCAATTTGCCCGCGGAAGCTGCCTTCGACGAACAGGTATACCGCAGGATTATAGGTTCACTGCAGTATTTGACACTCACCAGGCCGGACATAGCCTATG
>NW_021319205.1:3670126-3675784 GCF_001605985.2 Dendrobium catenatum | reverse complement strand
TTTTTTTTGGGACAGGGAGTATCAGCCTTCGGCCACTAATCTCCCCGGTCGACCTAGCGGACAACCCATCCCATACTCATCCGGGCCAACTCTTAAGGCTTTGCACGAATTGCCATGGGATTCGAACTCGGGACCTGGCCTATGGCCAGCCAGCTCTTCACCACCAAGACAACCCGTGGTGGGTAATTGACTCAATATTGTCCAACTACTACATGGGGGCCCACGTCCATATATTATAGCCCAAAAGTTGTACGAGAGAGAGGTAAAATAATTTCGGATCAATTTTTAAAAGCAATACTATAAATAAAATAATTACTAAAAAATTATTGAATAGAAATAATTTCAAATTAGGCACACTCGCCCACTTTAAATTTGAGAGAATTTTTATATTTTAATTTTTAATAATAAAAACTTAACCTATCTAAATTTTTTAATAATAAAATACTAGCAATTTTTTTTTTTTTGGGATCAAAAGACCAATATACATCTGACTTTATTATGCCAAAAAAATCATATACAATACTAGGAGTCATAGAAATATAACATAATGTCTGCTCACTCCTTCTCACAAAAGCATAACTAAAAGATAAAATGATAGTAAAACTTATAGAATCCTATGTCTGATTAGCCTTACACACCTTATCCTCTTTTCGGATCTAAAATTATTACATCACATATATTGTGCTTAAAAAGTCTAATAGGTCATTAGAACTTTTACTTTTAAACTCAAAGCATGAAAAATAAATAATATGCATGCAATAATTCAAATCGTATTAGTAATAATCAATGTGATCATGAGAGTGTGAACAAAGAGTAAAACACATATTGTTATAGTAAAACTTATAAATAAGTACAGTATGAATGTCAAAATAGTAAAGCTATAAAATATCGTTCTTAAACCAAATGTTATAGCAATATTTTCCAAATAGGAAAAAATATATATAAATCAGCAAAGCAAAAATATCTATGAAAACTTTTAAAAATTCTCTAACAATATAGAAATTACTATCATAAAATTGTACAGTATATACATGATGTTTAGTTATTTAGTGTCAATATCAAAGCAATGTCTTAATCACATGCTCAATAACAGTAAATCAATGTCTTATATGCATGCTCAAGCAAACATATGAAACAAGTAAGAAGTTCTGACTTATGTGGTATTTTCTAGTAATAGTAAATCATTATCAAATGACTTCAAGTAGTTGGAGTCATCTCTCTTTCCCGTCGGCACAATAATGAACTTCTTATAGCCCCCAATTTGTAAATTATGTGAAGTGTCTTATATGCATGTTCAAGCACATATTATTATAACAGTAACAATGACTAGTTATTACTAGTTCATATATTTGTTTTCATTCACAATGCTTGTATCAACATTATAATCGTATCAGAATGCATAAATTACTATTCTTATTCAAATCATACCTAAAGAAATAAAGACCAATCCATCATTACAAAATCATGTATTCAATAATCAATATATTTAGAATGAACAGTACTATACTATAAAAAAAAGTTGTATGTTAACAACTTACTAAAATCGAAGATATGCAAATAAAAATCAATTTGGGAGAAATCAAATGGTAGAAATCAAAATATTAAAAAACATGAATAGGTTAAAAGTTGCCTACAATCAGGGGAGAAACCAGCCATAATTTTTAAGGGGCCAAACTTATAAGTAATTGTTGGCAGATATGTTGGGGGTTCACGGGGCAGCACCCTTGCGGGGGTTTCAAGGGGCAGCGTCGCCAGAACAAATTTTGATTTATTATTACTCTTTATTTTTTCCCTAACAATAACACATGTACACAATGTGCTTAATTATACTGGGATCAATTACCTAAAGACCATAGTATTTAAAACTTTTAGAGTGGGCAATTGCCTAAAAAACTTTGTAATAAAGATTAAAAAATAGATTGAGGATGACAAATTACCTAAAAATTTGTTAATAAAAAAAAAATTCGGGGGGAGGGGGCAATTGCCCCCTTGGACTCAAAGGGGTTCCACCCCTACCTACAATGATCTAAGAAAATTTTGCAAAAGTACCGCACGAATCATCAGCCAAATGCATGCTCTCTCTCCTCTCTCGTCCTTCCCTTCTCCTTCTTCTTCATTTCCGTCCCGACTAAAGCAAGCAAAAATGAAATAATAGAGGAGAAGGCAACACTATTTTGCAAATAAACTAGATAAAAATGTTGTTTAGTGCCTAGCACCATAGCGCCAAGTGACCCAATATCGCAGCACTTCATATGATATAGCACTAAATTCCAAAGAGCTCAACATCGGAGCGTTGCTCTACGCATAACCACGTCACTCCAACTCAAAATTTTAATAAAAAATTTATTATTTATAACTGTCAAACAAATTTAATAGTAAAAAATTTCTTGCAAGTAAATTTTTTAAAAAGCTACAATATTTACTATTATCACTCTAAAACAAATTTAATAGTAAAATTTTGTTTGGTGTTTTAGGAGTTAAATTTTGGGTTTTGGAGTTTCTCATGAAATATTAATTATTGTCTTAAAAGGTGTTTGAATATTCAAAAGTTTTATTTTATTCTATTTAAGAAGCTTCATAAGCTAAATTTAAGATTGCTTTTATGTAATTTTATATAAAAGTTGACCCAAAGTCTCGAGGACTCAGAGAAGAGTTAATCAGTAAGAGGGTAGAAATTGACTCAACATTGTCTAACTAATAGTCCTCGTGTGGGCCCACGTCCATATATTATAGCCCAAAAGTTGTACCAGAGAGATAGGTAGAATTATTTCGGATAAATTTTTAAAAGCGATATTATAAATAAAATAATTAATAAAAAATGGCCGAATAGAAATAATTGTAAATTAGGCACACTCGTCCACTTAAATGAGGACTGGTTGCTAATGTGGCCACCCACCCACAACACGAGAAATTATTCTGTGCAGACACCAGGCGTAGCTCCGTGATCGGAGGCGAATCAGAGCGCACCACGTCACCCGGTACACAGTTGATACATAACTGTGGTACGCAGCAAGACAACGGGTACACAGCAAAGAGGTTGATAAGCACATGTTATAATCCACTCAGCTCTCACTGCTACAGCCGCCTACTTCAGGCATTTCTCCACTTCTCTGCAAAGCAGACCTGCACACTTATTATCTTTTAATCTCAGCCGTGGATGGCTAACGGCTTAATCTAATGGCTCTCATTTATTCAGCCATTATATATATATTGTATGCAGGACCATGAAGATGCTAAGGGAAAGGTTCACCGAATACTGTTCACATTTTGTTTCCCTGTTTCTCTGCTTTGCCTTTCTTGCAGGTCGAAGACGATGCTGGAGAAGGAGCTCTTTATGGTATCAGAGCAGCCAGGTTTCGCCTCTGATTTGTAAAATCCTTTCATCAAATCTCATCCGTCTCAAAATGAGCACTGCAGATTCGTCAGGCAACAACTCTTCGGTCTCATCTCAAACTCCGGTAAAGATGGGTGACGCCATTATCCCTCCACAACTCATGTTTATGATACTCAACATGAAATCGGTCATGAATACTCAACTGACTTCAGAAAACTATCTCCTATGGAAATCTCAAGTGCTCAAGCTCTTTACTGCAAACGGGTTTGACGGATACTTGGACGGAACGACACCAACGCCGGAAAAACACACAGTTAAGGATTCAGGTGAAACTGTGCTTAATCCTAACTATCAAACCTGGATTCTTATAGATCAAAATTTGTCTGCTGCTTTGTATTCTGTGATTTCACCAAGCCTTTTGCCATACGTTCTGAATTTGGAAACGTGTGCGGATATCTGGAAGACGATCGAACGAAGATTGCAGTCGTCGAATCGATCCCGATTACTTCAGTTAAAGAATGAGTTGCATCACGTCACCATGAAAGATCGAACAATGATGCAGTATCTATCCGATATCAAGAGCAAATGTGACGCAATAGCTTCTTCCGGCACTCCATTAGATCCCGAAGATGTCATCATGTATACTTTGAATGGACTGCCGCCGGAGTACCAGGCTTTTAAAACTTATATTAGAGCAAATATGCAGCCAGTGAATATAGACGATTTTTATGCCCTATTATGCAGTGAAGAACTCAACATTGCAGCTGAACGTGCTCGTGAAAATCAGCTACTTCCGTCAACTGATCCCCAGCTTGCTCTCGCTGCTTCCCGTGGTCGTGGCCGTTTCCGCTCTAACAGAGGCCGTGGATGATATACTTCCACTAATTCTTCTTCGGTACAGCAAGTTACAAAGTTTCGGCAGCCTGGACGGTCCGCCAATACAAATTATATAGAATGTCAAATCTGTCGCAAACCAGGACATTCAGCATTCAAGTGTTGGCATAGAGCAAATCTACAATATCAACCTGCTTCCTCCTCTGCATTCGTAGCCAGTTCGACCTCAGAATCAAATGACTGGGTGTTAGATTCCGGTGCCACTTCCCATCTAACTCCAGATTTTACTCAAATTCAAAATCCACAGCAGTACATGGGATCTCAACAAGTGCAAATTGGCAATGGAGACATGCTCTCAATCACTCATTCCGGTCAAGGCCTTCTACCTACTCCTCACCGTAAGCTCCTCTTAAATCCCTTGCTCTATGTGCCTTCCATTTCTCATAATCTAATTTCTATCAACAAATTAGTTCAAGACAATCCTTGCTCCATTCAATTTGACAAATCTGGTTTTTCTATAAAGGACTTGACGAACAATCAAATTCTGCTTCAAGCTCCATCCCGTCAAGGCCTCTATAGATTGCAAGCTTCTCCAACATTCAACACATCTCCCATTGTTCTCCTCAGTACGCTTTGGCATCGTCGCTTGGGCCATCCATCCAATTCAACACAAGCAACCTTACCCGCTGTTTTTAGGACTTTATCTTCTAGGTTTCATTGTAAATCTTGTGCTCTTTCAAAGAGTCACAAATTACCATTTTATCGTTCGTCTACTTGTAGTAAAAGACCTTTAGAGTTGATACATAGTGATGTATGGGGTCCTTCCCCAATTTTGTCAAACCAAGGTTTCAAATATTACATATTATTTGTGGATGATTTTTCTTGCTTTTGTTGGGTTTTTCCAATGCGCCTTAAATCTGAAGCTCACTCTAAGTTTTTAATATTTAAGTCGTTTGTGGAAAAGCAATTCAACAAATCCATAAAAATCCTTCGCTCAGATAATGGTGGTGAATACATTAATTCTGCCTTTCAAACTACCTTAACCGCATCTGGCATTGCACATCAATTGACTTGTCCTTATACGCCAAAACAAAATGGCGTTGCAGAACGCAAGCATCGTCATATAATTGAAACATTACGCAGTCTTCTACTAGATGCCCACTTAACTTATTCCTTTTGGCCTGACACCCTCCTTACAACCATTTATTTAATTAACCGATTACCTATCTCACCAGTTCATAAAATCTCTCCTTTCCAACTTTTATATCACAAGCAACCTGATTACAATTTTTTAAAAACCTTTGGTTGTTTATGCTACCCTTGGTTACCAAACCTTCCCAAAAATAAATTTGAACCAAAATCATCACCTTGTGTTTTTCTAGGCTATGCATCAACTACTAAAGGTTATAAATGCTACAATATTGACTCTCACAAAATCTTCATTTCTAGACATGTTAAATTCTTTGAAGACATCTTCCCTTTTCAAACAA
>NW_021319205.1:3645711-3669699 GCF_001605985.2 Dendrobium catenatum | reverse complement strand
TACAACTCGGTACAACTCAATATTTGCTCAGGATTTGCTCGGTATTTGCTAGGTATTTGAAATATATCCAAAAGGTGATGGGATGTTGTTCGGCTCGTCAAGGATTTAAAAAAACACACGCGCTAGAACCCAAAAAACAGCGGATCGGGTCGGCGACTTTTCTTCATACTACGTGTCGCTAAAATATTGGTGGCCGAACATAGAGGAGCGTACGTTCACCGGACCAAATAAAAGTTCAAATTTTAGAATAAAAATTTGTTTGGCGGGTTTCGGGTTTTCGGGTTCTAATGACGTATTAATTATTATTTTAAAAGGTGTTTGAATGTACAAAAGTTTTAATTTTTTTTTTTTTATATTTAAGAAGCTTCATAAGCTAAATTTATGATTGCTTTTATGCCATTTTCTATAGAAGTCGATGCAAAGTCTCGTGAGAGCCGTGAGAGAAGAGTTAATCAATCAGTGGGTAGAAATTGACTCACATATGGGCCCACGTCCAACCAATAGGCCACATGTGGGCCCACATCCATATATTATAGCCCAAAAGTAGTACCAGAGGAATAATTATTAGGTCAGGTGTCCTGATCTGACGTAGCTTTACGTTCGGACGTCAATAACATGTCGCCACGTGCTCTTACTCTTTACCATGTGGCCCGACAACCCGATCCGGACCGAAACCGATATTGCTATGTTCGCGTATTGCTAGGTATTGCTACGCATTGTTCGATATTGCTAGGTGTTGCTTGGCAAGAACGAGAAATACCGTTCTGTCAAGACCAATAACGAGTAATACCTAGCAAAACCGAGGTATTGCTAGGTATTGGTCTTCATAAAATGATATTTCTCGTTATTGCCGAGCAATATCGAGCAATACCTAGCAATACTCCGGTCTGTACAAATAAGCCAATACATAGCAATCCCGTGATCGGTCTGGGTCGGGTCGTCGGGCCGCGTGGTAAAGAATAAGGGAACATGACACCATTTTACTGGCGTTCAAACATTGAGCTACGTCAGGTCACCGGACCAAATAAAAGTTCGTACCAGAGAGAGGTAGAATTATTTCGGATAAATTTTTAAAATCGATATTATAAATAAAATAATTAATAAAAAATGATCGAGTATAAATAATTTCAAATTAGGCACACTCGTCAACTTTAAATTTGAAAGAATTTTTTTTATTTTAATTTTTAATAATAACAGCTAAAGCTATTTAATTTTTTAAAAAAATAATAACGGAGAGGAAATTTTGATCAAATGATCAATATACATCTAAATTCATTATGCCAAAAATCATATAAAATGGTAGGAATCATAAAAATATAACACATTGTCTTCCCACTCATCAAAAAAGCATAACTAAAATATAAAATGATAGTAATATATATATTTTCTCAGACCTGAAATTATTATAACACATATAATGTGCTTAAATAGCCTAACAGGTCTGATACGTCGTTAAAAAATTACTTGATAAGGCGCGAATCTCGATGCAAAATCAAGTTAGAAACTTCAAAAATTAATTCGGAGACCATCTCAACTCTGATTTTAGCAAACTTATAATCAAATTGAGCGTCTCGAAAATACGAATCCAACGACACCAAATTTGACTCAATCCGAGCTCAAATGGGTCTAAATCAAGGACCCGAAGCGTTGTTGGAAGGTTCAAACCACAATTCGGATTACCAAACGGTTCCCAAACATAACAAGCTTATACTCGAATCGAGCGGCTCGACGAGACAAATCCAACGAGCTCAAGATTGCCGAATTCCGACTTCATTAAGATCTTCAAATGTCTAAAAAACGGTGCATGATCAAGGGATTCAACATCGGCCGTTCATCCGACCACTCGCAACTAACCCTTGATCCTCCACCTATTTATGAGCTATGCCACTCCCGAAAAACTATAAATAGAACCCTCATTCTTCACAAAGGGGGACCCAAGCAAGAAGAGAAGAGGAGAAGAGAAGGAAGAAGCTCTTCCTCGACCACCGCCGGAACCTTGCCGGACCACCGCGGGAGCATCACCAGACCACCGTCGGAGCTTCGTCGGACCACCGCTGGAACTTCGCCGGACCACCGCTGGACCCTCGCCGGACCACCGCCGGAGCTTCGCCGGACCACCACCTGAGGCCATCACCTTCGTTAGAGGCCATCACCTTCGCCGCAACACCACCGGAGGCCCAGACTTTTGCTGGGCCACTATCTGACGCCTAGAGTTCTACTAGAGTACCGCCCTACTAAAACGGTCTTTCAGACCCCGATCTCCTGTCAACTACAGTCCTCCCAACCTCCGTCACTTACTATGGTCACTCCGACCTCCATCACCAGACAACGGTCTTTCAGACCCCGGTCTCCTGCCGACTACGGTCCTCCTGACCTCTGTCGCCTACTATGGTCCTTCCAACCTCCATCACCAGACAACGGTCTTTCTGACCTCCATCCTATCAACTATGGTCGTGCTGACAAAACAAATACATCTATTATAACTCCCACCATGTAATACACTATACGTGATGTACATTTGTGACATCAAGCCAAGACCTTCTCCCTAAGAAGGCCTCATTTGTAATTGACTACAGATACTAGTGGATTCATTCAAACTAGGCCAGGCCCTGTGGTTTTTCCCTTTTTAGGGGTTTTCCACGTAAAAACTCTGATATCTCTTATGAATGCTACACCCTCTCACTTATCTGATTGTGTACTGGATCTTCGTACAATGCTAAGACGTTAAACTATATATTTCTCTACCGCCGCGAATACTTCAGGACGCAACAAGGTCATTAGAACTTTACTTTTAAACTCAAAGCATGAAAAATAAATAATATGCATACAATCATTTAAAATCATATTAGTAGCAGTCAAAATATGATCATGAGAGTATGAAGAAGGAGTAAAACACATAATGTAATAGTAAAGTTTATAAACAAGTGCAATATGAATGTCGAAATAGTAAAGCTATAAAATATCATTCTTAAACCAAATGTTATAGCAATATGATCCAAATAGGAAAAAAATAATATAAACTAGTAAAGCAAAAATATCTATGAAAACTTTTAAAATTTTCTAACAATATATAATGTACTATCATGGAATCGTATATTATACATATGATGTTCAGTTATTCAGTAACAGTATAAAAGTAATATCTTAATCACATGCTCAATAATAATAAATTAGTGTCTTATATGCATGCTCAAGCAGACATATGAAACAAGCAAGGAGTTTTGGCAAGTGTGGTATTTTACTAGTAATAGTAAATCATTATCAAATGGCTTCCAGTTGTCGAAGTCATCTCGCTTTCCTATCGGCATAATAATGAACTCCTTATAGCTCCCAATTAATAAATTACGTGAAGTGTCTTATATGCATGTTCAAGCACACATTATTATAAAAGTAATAATGACCAGTTATTACTCATTCCTATTATTGCGTCCTGGAGTATTCGCGACGGTAGATAAATATATAGTTTAACGTCTTAGAATTGTACGAAGATCCAACACACAAGAAGATAAGAGAGAGGGTGTAACGTTCATAAGAGATACCAAAGTTTTTACGTGGAAACCCCTGAAAAGGGAAAAAACTATGGGATCTGGCCAAGTTTGAATGAATCCACTAGTATTTGCAGTCGATTAAAAATGAGGCCCTTCCTTGCGAGAAGGCCTTGTATATCACATAGAGCGCATTACATGATGGGAGTTACAATAATCAACATAGACATAATTGTTTGGTTGGAAGGGCCATAGTCTGCACGAGATAGAGGTCCGAAAGACTGTAGTTGACTGGAGACCAGGGTCAGAAAGATCGTTGTATGATGATGAAGGTCTGAATGACCGTAGTTGGCAGGAGATAGGGGTTCAGGAAGACTATAGTTAAAAGGGCAGTACTCTGGGAGAACTCTAGGCGTCAAGTGGTGCTTGGTGGAGCATAAAGTCTTATACAGTGGTCCGGCGGAAGTCCACACTTCAGGTGGTGGTCTGATAGAAGTTCGGGCTTCAGGTGGTGGTCCGGCAGAAGTCAGGGCCTCAGGTGGTTGCCTGGCAGAAGTCCCCGGTCAGGTGGTGACCTGGTGGCAAAGACGTCACGAGGTAGTTCGGCGGAGGTGAGGGCCTCAAGTGGTGGTCCGGCGGAGCAACGACGTCAGGCGGTGGTCCAGCGGAGGTGAGTGCCTCAAGTGGTGGTCCGACGGAGCAACGATGTCAGGCGGTGGTCCGGCGAAGGTGAGGTCCTCAAGTGGTGGTCCGGCGGTGGTCGCATGAAATGAGGGGTCTATTTATAAATTTTTGGAGTGGCATGGCCCGTAAATAGATGAGAGATTAGGGACAAATATGGAGTGGTTCGGATGAACGATCGATATTGAATCCTTTGATCGTGGACCGTTTATCAGATATTTGAAGGTCTTAATGGCTTTGGAATTCGGCGATCTTAGGCTCGTTGGATTCGTCTCGTCGAGCCGCTCTATTTGAGTATAAGCTTGTCAAGTTCGGAGACCGTTTGGTAACACAAATTGTGGTACGAACTTTCCAACATCTCTTCGACTCCTTAATTTGGACTCATTTGGGCTCGGATTGAGTCGAATTTAGTGTCCTGGGGTTCGTATTTCTGAGACGCTCAGTTTGATTGTAAGTTTGCTGAAATCGGAGTTCAGGTGATCCCAGATTTAATTTTTGAAGTTTTTGACTTGATTTTTGTCTCGAGATTCGTGCCTGATCAAGATTATTTTTTTTAATGATATATCACATATATTTGTTTTCATTCACAATGATTGTATCAACATTATAATTGCATCAAAATGCCTAAATTACTATTCTTATGCAAATCATACCAAAAGAAATAAAGACCAATCCAATCAATACAAAATCATGTGGTCCATATATTTAGAATGGCAGTACTATAACATAAAAAAACGTTGTATTTTAATAAATTACTAAAATCAAAGATATGTATATAAAAAATCAAATTGGGAGAAATCAAAGGGTAGAAATCAAAATATTTTAAAACATGAGTAGGTTAAAAATCACATACAATGATTTGAGAACATTTTCATTATAGGAAAATCATACATTACCGGCGAAATTTTCCGACTACTTTCAGGCGGTCAATTTGCAAAAGTAGCGAAACAAATCGACATCCAAATGCATGCTTTCTCTCTCCTCCCTCATCCTTCCCTTCTCCTTCTCCTTCCTTTCTTTCCCAGCTAAGCTAAGCAAAAAATAAAATCATAGAGGATATGAAAACTCTATTTAAAATGTTGTTTAGTGCCTAGCACCTCATTGACATGTGATTCAGAACTGCGCTACAATACTGCCAACAACGTCGCAACGCTAAATTATTTTTAGAAATTCTAAAGAGTCCAGCCTCGAAGCGTTGCTCTACGCAGAACCACATCACTCCAATTCAAAATTTTAATAAATTTTTTTATTATTTATAACTGTCAAACAAATTTAGTATTAAGTTTGATTGAAAGTAAATTATTTAAAAAGCCATAATATTTATTATTTATCACTCTCAAACAAATTTAATAGTAAAAATTTGTTTGTTGTTTTAGGAGTTAAATTTTGGGTTATCGAGTTTCTCATGAAATATTAATTTTTATCTTAAAAGGAGTTTGAATATTCAAAAGTTTTATATTATTCTATTTAAGAAGCTTCATAAGCTAACTTTAAGATTGCTTTTATGTCATTTTATATAAAACTTGACCCAAAGTCTCCTAAGAGAGTGAGAGATAGTTAATCAATAACAGCGTAGAAATTGACTCAATATTGTCCAACCAGTAGTCCACATGTGGGCCCATGTGGACCCACGGTCATATATTATAGCCCAAAAGAGATAATATAAATATACTAATTAATAAAAAAATGATCTAAATATAAATAATTTCAAATTAGGCACACTCTCACTTACATGACTAGTCGCTGATGTAGCCACCCACCCACAACACGAGAAATTATTCTGTGCAAACACCAAACGTAGCTCTGTGTCTGAAGGTGAATCAGAGCGTGTTACGTCATCCAGTGCACAGTTAGTACATAGCCGTAATACACACAGAATAATTAATCCTCACAACACAGAGCAAAATTCAAATTTCAGCAAATGATTTTTTTCTTTTTAACTCCAAATAGCCAGTTGCTTACAATTCTAGTGAAATTCAAAATGAGCTCGAACCAGCTGAAAGTGGGCTTGAACCTGTGAACTTCACGATTTGAATTGAATTTGAAGGAGAGAGATGGTGTTTGGTGGGTTGAGAGTTGAATTTTGTGTAAATTTATAGAGGGAAGGGTAGAAGTGTCACACCCGAGAATTTAAATTTGAATGATTTTTTTTAATCTTTTAATAATAATAACTAAACCTATCTAATGTCTTTCAATAGAAAAAATACCAATGGATAAGTATTTTATGATCAAAAGATCAATATACATATGAGTTCATTATGCCAAAAATCATATATAATATTTAGAGTAAAAAAAAATACAATATATTGTCAGTCCACTTCTCGTCACAAAAGCATAACTAAAAGGGAAAATAATAATAAAACTTGTATAATCATATGTCCGATCAGCCTCACACTCTCAATCATTTTCCCGGACCTGAAATTACTACACCCATTGTATTGACTTTTAAAAGCCCAGCAAGTCGCTAGAACTCCACTTCTGAACTCATAGTATAGAAAATTAACAATATGCATGTAATCAAATGATAGAAATCAAAATATTTAAAAACTGAAAAAGGTTCACCGAATACTGTTCACATTTTGTTTCCCTGTTTCTCTGCTTTGCCTTTCTTGCAGGTCGAAGACGATGCTGGAGAAGCAGCTCTTCAGAGGTGACATGCCATTTTCTGATTTGTATCCGGACGGTTTATGGTGTCCGCACAGAATAATTAATCCCCACAACATAGAGCAAAATTTAAATTTCAGCAAACGAATTTTTTTTCTTTTTAATTCCAAATAGCCAGTCGCTTACAATTCTGGTGAAATTAAAAATGAGCTCGAACTAGCGGAAAGTGAGCTTGAACCTGCAGACTTCGCTCTTTGAATTGAATTTGAAAGAGGGAGATGGTGTTTGGTGGGTTGGGAGTTGAATTTTTGGGTAAATTTATAGTGGAAAGGGTAGAAGCTTCACACCCCAAAATTTAAATATGAATGATTTTTTTTTTATCTTTTAATAATAATAACTAAACTTATCTAATTTCTTTCAATACTAAAATATCCGGGGATAAGAATTTTATGATCAAAAGATCAATATGCATATGATTTCATTATGCTAAAAATCATACATAATTCTAAGAATCATAAAAATATGACATATTGTATGTCCACTCATTGTCACAAAAGCATAACTAAAAGAAAAAATGATAGTAAAGCATATATAATCATATATTTGATCAGCCTCACACTCTCAATCATTTTCCTGGACATGAAATTACTACACCACATGTATTGAGTTTAAAAAGCCCAACAGGTCGCTAGAACTCCATTTTTGAACTGGAGTAGGTTAGAAGCCTACTACAATGATTTGAGAAAATTTTGCAAAAATAACTAAACACATTAGCAGCCAAATGCTTGCTTTCTCTCTTCTCTCTCGTCTTTACCTTTTCCTTCTTCTTCCTTTCATTCCCAACCAAGCCAAGCAAAAATGAAATGATGGAGGAGATGGCAGCACTATTTAAAATAAAATATATAAAAATATGCATAGGAGCACAGCCCCTAGGTGACCAAATGTTGCAACACTTCATGTGATCTAGCACCGTGCTACAAATCTACTAACAGCTAAGGGTATCAATATTTGACCCGACCCAAAACACGACTAGGAACCTTTCACACTTCAGGATCTATATATTGAAAGAATTACATATGTTTTTCATTTTAATTATTTAACTAGAGCTTACTAATAAACAGCAAAAAGAAATATGTTTGCATTTTCTTTTTGTTCGGAGCCTCATATCATATGATCTTTACCCTCACGTAAAAATATGTAAAATCACATAATGAGCACATAACCCATCAAGTAACTAAAATATCACAACCGAAACCAATGCAAGATAAAAGAGAATAATATGTTATAAATCATATAAAAAAAATATGCATCAATGTCTATATAGATTATCTATATTAATTTATCATTCTATAATTTATAACATCTCAATTCATTACATCATTAATCACAGGAACAATAACAATCAACAATACTAACCAATAACATTAAAGTTGTTTTCTCCTACATGACCTAAAGCTTTGACTTCGACTAAAGCCTCAACAAAAATAGGCCTAAAGCGACCCAAATTTGATCTTGTAAATTGATTTTTTTTAATAGATTTTATCAGGTGGTGCTTGTTCTCCATCTTATTTATGGTCATTTGTCATTTCCATGTATCTTTTTCTCCTAGATGATAAAATTATTATTATACTTATTTGAACATAATTTCCTATAATGTTTCCAAATTCATTTCAGTATATCAATTACTTGTTGATGGTCTATCTTATTGGGGATTATTTTATCATTGTAGTATAAAATCATCTATGCTTTCATCTGTCATTTGTATGTGGATAAGTGACGACATGACTCATCATTGTGGTCATGTACTCATGTTATATATGTTCTTGATTCTTTCACTTCTCCTCCCAACTTTGTTATGCTTTGTAGTTCATCCTTCTTATTGGAAAACTTGTACAATATTTCTTCTCAGAATCTAGATTCTGGATGGTAAAAGCATTTGTTGTAATATATTGATCATGTATATATATATATATATACATGAAGCTTTAGATGATGAAAGGTTGACATGTTATGTAATTTTAGATTTATGATTTTTTTTTATTTGAGTAAAAAATATTATCTAATTTTTCAAATGTGTGATCTTTAGATTTTTAATTAGCGATTAAATTAGAGATTAATTATTACCAATTGAAACATTGTAAAAAAAAAAAAAACAATTGAAAGATTGTAAGCCTTCATAATTAAATGATAATTAAATGTAATGTGTATTGGATAAAATATGTATTGAGGCACCTAATAGTGTCGATTTACTAAGGTTATTTTATCATATTAAAGTGTTTTTCGAAAGAACATATCTTAGGGCAATTTAAATATGTCCTATTACTAAACATTTTCCTTTAAATAAATGCAATGAGAAATCTAGCCTATTATGACGACATATAATATTTATTGTATTTATACATAATTTCCATCAAATTAAGGTGTTAAAAAAGCTAGTATATTAGGGCACTTTATGGATGTTATGTGGCTGCTATTTCATCAAGTTTATGTATTTAGAAAGTTTAATTTTGAGGGCAAATAAAAGCTCCTTATCTCTATGACAACATCCACCTAAGAAACATCAATATAAGAGGTCCCAATAGATTATGTGCCATAAGAAATATCTAATATGACATTTTAGGGTGCCCTAATAGCTAGCAATTTTTGTAGTGTATCGTAGTCGGGCGACTGAGGTCTGAGGGATAGTAATCACGTGACAGTGGTTGGAAGGACCGTTGTCGGCGAGCGACGAAGGTTGAAGAGACCATAGTTGGAAGACGATGGTCTATTAATGGACCGTAATCGATAGACAACGAAGGTCGAAAGGGCCATTTTCAGGCGACAGTGGTCTAAGGATTGCAGTTGGCAAGTGACTGAGGTTGGATGGACTGTATTAGATGGGCAATGGAAGCTAGAAGGACCATAGTCAAACAACTATGGTCAAAGGAACGTAGTTTAGCAATAGTGTTCAGAGGGATAGTGGTCGGGTGATAAAGATAGAAGGGACCATTGCTGGGCCATAGAAGTCGAAGGGATCATTCTCATGGGATGGTGGACTGAGGGATTATTGTTATCAAACAATTTTGAATAAAACAACATCATTTGCCAATTTAGCTTTCCCACTATGGTCCATATGGTTGTCACTTATCCTTAAACAAAAAGATAGATATAAGTATTAAAACAAACCATTCTCAAAGAATTTAAGATATGCCTAAAAAAAGGTTGGAGGGTATTGCATTGAAGAGCTATAGACTTATTATATGATATCAATAATTCCATTAGAACGAACACCTTATAATTTAAGTTTTTGCATAGATATAAGTATTCTTGTTGATATCGATGACGCAAGCCATATGATTCAAACTTTTAATGTTTTCAATAATGAGGATAAGCTTTGTTATCATTTTAATCTTCTTCCAGAAATGCATGATGCAACTTAGTTTAAGAGTGATTTCTACCACTACTGAGAAGCTTGTCACTTCCTGACTATTCATCGTTAAAGGTCTAGTTTCATAAAGTCTTAAAGTTACGAGGAAGGGACCTCAATGAAACAAAGTTCACCTCTATATGAAGAACCTTAAGCGATGATTGTTATGGTCAAACCCAGAACATTCAAACTTAAAAATTCAAAAGGGAAGATGTTACCTCAATTATAAAATGCTAAAAGTTTTTAAGGTATTATCAGTGACTCCAAGCAATTATTATATATATATCCATGTTTAAACTTTTACTCTATGGGTAAGCTCATGATCATGATCATGAAGAGTATTACTAGTCTAAAGATAGACCAATCATTACAATTAATTCTCAATCCCTATTAGGCTTACCCCATCCCAATCAAAGTTCAATCAAACCCATTGGATTCAATTTATCATTTAAACTTTAATTTCAACAAATTTATAGTCAAATTGAATGACTTAATGAGACGACCTCAATAATATAAAAAGTGGTCTAATCCAAATCTAGATCAGGCCAAATCAAACACTTGAAGTATACTTGAAAACTTCAAACATTAATTACAAGGCCAAATGATCTCTAAATTTGGCAAACTTGTAGTTGAATAGAGCGGCTTGGAAAGACAAATTCAACGAGCTTAAGAGCATTCAATTCTGGCATCACTAAGGCACTTAAATGCTGAATAACACTTCATGATCATCAATGAAATCAATATGAACTATACGATGGAGTGTTTTGGATTTTTATCAAATTATCAAAATGTCCATCTCAAAATGTCTATAAATAGAGACACATTCTTCACATGAGGAGAGTGTAAAAGCTAAGTGAACTAAAATGCTCTGAAGTGTTTTCTAACTATCATCACTAACCACCAATGACGATCACCATCCTATTTTCTAGTTTCCTATAAAGATATAATCCCATTGTTGGATTTTTGTAATCCATATAAAGATATTTAAATTTTGTAATCAAATTTCCACACTTGTGTGAAAGGAAAAGTTTTTTGTATATCATATACTAATATAATGGATTTTTATAATTAGGTCAGACCTGATGATTTTTTTTTTTCATTTTCTAAGTTTTCCACATTAAAAATCTCCGACCTCGTCCAATTTATCTTTTTGTTTGTTGGAATCTTATATAATGCTAAGAGATTATAATTCTGACTCAACTACCACAAAATTTTTTGGCACAAAACTAGACTAAGGCTTCGTTTGGGACGGCTTTTTATTGCTTTCTAAAACTCCGTTTTAGTACAAATTTTTTTATTTTTTTATTAAAACTCCGTTTTAGAAAGCAATAAAAAAGCCGTCCCAAACGAAGACTAAATTTCAATAAAAATCTCAAAATGATGAAATACAATGAAAATTACAAAAAGGAAACATCAGATAATCTAAATCGATGGACAATTGACTATAAAACCTCACATCGGATAACCTAGCTTTTTTGTGATTAAGGCTTCGTTTGGGACGGCTTTTTTATTGCTTTCTAAGACGAAGTTTTAGTACAAAAATAAAGAATTTTGTACTAAAACTCAATTTTAGAAAGCAGTAAAAAAGTCATCCCAAACGAAGCCTAAGTCATTGGAGGAGTCAATCCTAGTGGACAAACCTAATGCTTCCACCGTAAGGACAATATTGGAGGACCAATAACTAAATCAAGTGTTGTTATAAATTATATAAATCCAACATTTCTCAAAATAAATTTATTCCAATATCATTAGAAAATTTAAAATATTGAAAGATTGATGTATGATCAAGAGAATTAAAAATAGGTCATCAATAGAGTGTTTTATAGATTTTGGTTAGAGATGTCATTCTAAAAAAAAAAAACATTATAAATAGATTCATACTCTCTACTTTATTTATACATCCATTTTCCATTTTCGTCGTGCATAGTCAAATCGAAATATTAGCCTTAGTAGTTTAGTTTTATTCTATTTAAGAATTTTTTAAGGTTTTGTTTGGGATGGCTTTATTACTGCTTCATAAAATAGCTTTTTAGTACAAAAAATAAATTTTTGTATTGAAAGCTGATTTAAGCAGCAGTAAGAAAGCCGTTCCAAACGAGGGTTAAGCTAGGACTTAGTATTTATTTTAATCATTTTCTATAAATATTGATGTCAGGGATTTCTTTTTTTTAAAAACTGTTTTAAGAAGCAGAAAGAAAGACGCCCCAAATAAAATCTAAGTTAAGAATTTAGCATTTATTTTTGTTATTTGATACAAATGCTGATGCCGTGGTGGATACTCTTTCTTTAAAAGTTTGCCGTAGCTTTTATGTGCTCATATAGAGTCAAAGAAGAGAGAATCGAAATTAGAATCATGAAATGGACTCAAGCCCATCCAAGGCAATTATAATTCACGTGGTGGCCCACGGCCCAATATAGTCCCAAAATCTTAATGCTAGAGACAGTGGTAGCATTCTTTTTCCGAGAGATTCCAAGAAATAGATTTCACCTTCAAAATTCCAATTTGGCTACTGCTATTAACGCTTACTTACCACGAAAATGTCTTATTCAGCATCCTTACCTCTCGTTATGCTTTGGACGGTCATGATTTAGCCACACGTGGATTCATTTTAGTGAACTATGATATATCAGATGTTTTAACACCTGCTAAAAAGCACTGCGAAAGCTCCCCTACAGCAGCAGTTTTAAAACCGCTGCTAAAGCCTTCCTAGCGAATGCAGATACGGCGGTTGTGTAGCAGATTTTAAACCGCTACAAATAATTTAACAGGAGTTTAAACCACTGCTATATGGTATAAAAAGAGCTGCGAAAGCCTGATTTATTATTAGTACGCATAGTTTTGTAAATGGTTGTGGATTGGATGAGCATATATGGGGACAAATTTTATAAATTGCCACGCTAATAATTATTATTAGCCTAAACATCATGAAAAAATAATAATTTCAGGCATAATCACCAAGAGTAAGATGGGATTGGGCAGCTTTTTTATTGCTTCTTTAAGCAGTTTTTAAAAATTTTTGTAATAGAAAAATGCCTTAAAAAACAGTAAAAAAGTCATCTCAGACGAAGCCTAAAAGAGAATATTGGATATATAGTAATCTTGTTTTGCCTCTCATTTCTCCAAAGTTTTTCACAGCAATCACTCCGAACTTGCCTCCGCTCCGAGATCTCTTTGGATTTTGTCAGCTGTATTTAGGCTTCGTTTGGGACGACTTTCTTATTGCTTCTTGAAGCGGCTCTCTAGTAAAAAATTAAAAATTTTGTACTAAAAAACTGCTTGAATTAGCTGTAAGAAAGCTGTCCCAAACGAAGCTTAGAAAGAGATAGTTGTTGCCGAATCAGTTATTTGTGAGTAATTTTTTTCCTAGGTTTTTTGTTTGAAATTTGTCGTAGATTTTTTGGTGTTATTATTGTAAAGATTGTTTGAATTATAGATGCTTTTTTCTGTATTTAGTTGATTATTTTTTAAATTTATTTTAAGTTATAGCTATTTTTTTTTGGAATATGTTGGAGTTTTTTTTATTGTAGATTTGAGAAAATTCATATGTTTTTTGGATATCTCTATAGTTTACTTATCTCCAAGAACTGAGAAGAAATATTTTTAATGTTGGAAATATTCAGTTAGTTTTGCGTAATATTTAAGGAATTACCTGTAAAAAATGTTGTTTTCCCTAATTTGTTATTTTAAAAATTTTAATTGAAAACTCATTTTAATTGTAAAATGTCTTTGTAATATTTTCTTTTATAATACATTTATTAACATGAGTTAATTAAATATATATATTATCATTATTATCCAGTAAGTGATATTTTATTTCTTGAAAACAATATTAATTTATATATTAATATGTTATGTAAAAAATTCATACATTTATTATTGATGTTTTTTTTTTCACATGTTGAATATGTTTAATTAAATT
Source organism: Dendrobium catenatum (assembly GCF_001605985.2). Lineage (NCBI taxonomy): Eukaryota > Viridiplantae > Streptophyta > Magnoliopsida > Asparagales > Orchidaceae > Dendrobium > Dendrobium catenatum. Next base: position 3,655,603 of record NW_021319205.1, on the reverse strand, counting down.
AATTCAGGATAATAATAGGTTATTTTTACAATTTTCAATAATTTTAATAACTTGTATGTTGATGCTTCTTATGGTCTCACTCTTGTACTAAGAAAGAAGAGTAGACATTTGGCTTCGATTATGCTCATGCATAACAGACAATTGGGTTCGAATGAACAGTTTTCACCTATGCATATCAGAGGTCAAACTCGTCTAATAAAAGTCCTGACAAATACTAATCTAAAACATCTGAAGTCATCAGTCCTTGAGCACTTGGATATGACCCATCATGCAGTGCAATAAATTTGACGTGTTTCACAACTAAGACATAACTACAGTTTGCATTACGTGGCTAATCAACATTAAATAATATGAAATTTGTAATATTAATATCAAATAAGCAGAAGTTGATAGTATCATGTGTACAATAAACAACCCTTATAGACCGTGTTTATAGTGTTTGCATGCTCGTGCAAGCAAACGTCTAGGAGGGTCGTAGAAGATTTCCATATTAAGAAGTGATTATATATTTACTGCTCCAATTCTATCCACGAGTCATAGATAATGCACTTCTATATTTATCAGCTCCTTCATTGTACCAGCTATTAGAAAACAAATGGACTTAAAGCCCAAAGAAATAATTAGTTGCCATTGCAAACTTGTTTCTCTTCTCTTAGATGCTTTTTTATCTTATATACATATAAACTTATATGCATTGAACAAGGCATTATAAATTTTAATATTTTAAAATAAAAACTAATGTATGTTAATTAAAAGAAATAAATTGAAAAAATTTATTAAATTATACTAGTGCTTTTTTTATTATTATTAGTCGTTGCAAATGCACATAAAGATATATACAAAATATCAAATAGTACAACTTAAATAAATAGCAGATAACTTATATAGCATGAAAATAAAAAATATATATTATTTAAAAATTCTTTTGTTAAGGATGTTTCGTTCTATAATGAACTTAGTTATTGTTAAAGATTCTATCCCTTTCCTTTAATTATTTAGAATTTATTTGGAGTAACTAGAGCTTCGGCATTGATAAGAGATGATGTAATGGTCACCACATGAGGCTTTCGGTACGATTTTGGTATCAGGATTTTCAAATGCAGGCAATCAAAATCCAATTTTTAAATTATTTTAAGCTGAAAATGATAACCATTTCATTAGCATCAAAGTATAATATTACAATAGATTTAGCAGAAAATCAATGCAAGGAAAAGATATATTAGAGAGATTTAGTCATCCTCTCAGCAATTAACAGCTCCAACAACTACTTGATCAGTTTCATGATCCTCTGCACTGCTCTCCAATCCTTCTTCTTCCTTCTTCTCCACTAGCAACTGTATCAGACCATCCAAAGCAACATCAACATTATCACTTCTCAGCAACTGCTCTGCAACTTCAGCCGGCGTGGCCTCCACCTCTTTCAACAACCCTTCAATCTCCTCAAACATGGGATGCTCATCAATGGCATGGTAATTAGATACTAAAATCCTGAAACTATTTGGCCCACAGTAACCCATATGTATATGCATATCCATCCTTCCAGGTCTCAGCAATGCAGGATCAAGCTTTTCCTTAAAATTAGTTGTAAACACGACGATCCTCTCCTCGCCGCTTGTCGACCACAGCCCATCAATGAAGTTCAGCAATCCAGAAAGGCTTATCTCATCATTATGAGACTGGTTGCTTTGATTCTTTTTATCATTATCCCTGTTCTTAAAATCAATGGCACAGTCAATATCTTCTATAACAAGCATTGATTTGTTCTTCATTCCAACAAGCAGCCTCTTAAGCCCAGAGTTCTTTCGAACCTCCATAAGGTTCAAATCATAGATATCATATCTGAGGTAATTCGCCATGGCGGAAATAAAGGTCGATTTGCCCGTTCCAGGAGGTCCGAAAAGTAGGTACCCACGTTTCCACGCCTTTCCGATCTTTTTATAATACTCTTTCCTCTCAACAAATCTCGTTAAATCTTCAAGAATTGTTTTCTTGAGGTCTGCTTCCATTGCCAGCGTCTCGAATGTTGCTGGATGCTGCAGGTCAATTTGCTTCCAGCCGTCATGCTCATTCATGTAAAGCTTCAACATTCTATCAGCTGATTTGATCTCCTTCGCCTTTTCCAGAATATGAGGAAGGTATGAATCCAACGTAACGTAATTATATTTCTTATGGAAGGTGAGCTCGTAGCGGACTTCACTGGATAAACTGAAATCCCCATCGCGATTCGCACTTTGATTCTTCTGCTTGCTTATCAACTTCCATTTGTACTTAATCCCTTGGAAGGCGTCGATGAGCTCTTCGCCGTCGACGAGCGAGAGAGTTATGTTGTTATTGTTGTCACTCTTACTAACTCTGAATCGGCGCATGTTGGGGGAAATTCGGGTGCAAAGGTAAATGCTTGATGCTTCGTAGAGTTTGTTGGAGGTTAGGCCTTCGGTTTTATGGATGAGGATGGTTTGATTGGTGGAGAAGCGGCCGAAGAGCTTGTTGAAGGCGGAGTGGATGAGGAAGCGAAGTTCGTTGGGGAGGTATTCGTTGATGATGGTGCGGGCGAGCATGGCGGTGGCGGCGATGCCCAGATATTTCTTGATGGATTCCATGGCTTTGGTTTGGAAATCCATGGCGGAGGAAAAATTAGATTTTTTTTTCTTCTTCTTCTTCGGGTGGTTTTATAGAAGGGGAGGGGGCCTCATAGCTATGAATATGATCTCCTCAATGAACTTTTATTTTATCCAGTGAACGTACGCTCCTCCACGTTCGGTTTAGGCAAAAAAAAAGCGTCTGTACCGAGTACCGAGTTATACTCGGTACACAGACGCTTTTTTGCCTAAACCGAACGTAGAGGAGCGTACGTTCACTGGATTAATTCCTCCTCATTTGATCTACTTCGAACGTAATATTTGTCAGTTGTTATAAATATTGTTGCCGTGGTGGATATCGCAAACTTTAAAAGGTTCAGTGTGGCTTAAATGTGTTCATACAGAGTCAAAGAAGAGCCCATCAAATTTAGATTCAATGAAATGGACTCAAGCCCATCAAAGAAAGTAATTATTGACGTGGAGGCCCACGGTCCAAATATAGTTTGGAAGTCTTAATGAGAGAGACAGAGGTAGCATTCTTTTTCCTCAAAAGCTTCCATGAAATACATTTCGATCCCATTAATGCATTTCCCCTTCAAACTTCCTTTTTTGGCTCCTGCTATTAATTCTTTATCCACTTACTACGAAGATGTCTTACTGAGCATCCTTACCATTGGTTATGCTTTGGACGGTTATGATTTAGCCACACGTGATACGCATAGTCTTGTAAATGTGCATGGGATTGCATGAGCTTGGATGGAGTTGGTAATGCTTATAATTGGATGACCAAATAATCTCTAAATTTGGCATGTTTATAATCAAATCGACTAGTCCAATGAAGAGAATCCAACAAGCCCAAGATAACTTAATTTTAACATTCTTAAGACACTTAAACGCTAAAGAAATGATTAATGATCTAAATAATTAATGCAAGTCATTAGATGGAGTGCCTTGGATTTTCTCTATATTTACAAGCATGACATTGTTTGATTGAAAATATGGTTTTGAAAAAGTTTAATTTTCTTTGGGAAAGTTGAATTTATAGAATTATAGTTTTGAAATTGAACACGTCATTATGAATAGTATATCGCATCGGGAGGCGAATATATCATTCTCTAATGGGTTTAAATTTTAGAACTTTGAATTTTATTCTAATTATCATAGGTAAACTCAAGAAAGAATCACATCTAACCCCGGAGGGTCAAAATTGAATTTAATCAAGTGTTTGACTATAATGATCCGGATATGAGATCGTTAATTTCATAATCAAAGTAATGATAATAAAGCAATATATCTTCCCAAAGAAAGATGATATTGCCTATTATCGATTATTTGAATATGACAATAACGATCATCATTTTTTTTTAAATTTCTCAAAGAGAATTAATTGAGGGTTTTGAAAATTTAATTTTTGAAAATCTTGTATGGGTTACTCAATCTCCTACGAGTGCAAGCCCTCGTGGTTAATTACATCGTAGGAAACTAGAATCTCCTACGAATACTCTCGATTAAAATAACAGTAGAAAATTTATTTAAGATTTTCAAAGATAGATATCAAAGAAGGTTAAGGGTTGGAAATTCAAGTGGGATTGGATCAAATTTGAGCACTTTTTTATTATTTTTTTATTTTTTTATCAAATTTGAGCACTTATTTCTTGAGTCAAAGGAAAAAGGGTAGGACGCACCTGGAATTCTAAAATAATTCAGAAGTGTCCCAGTCTATCCTAAATGTTGGGCTTGTATTTGATTGAAAGATTTTTAAATTTAAGTGGTCAATTTTATTAGAAAGCTGGGATTAGATTCCCAGGGGTTGAGGTCTTATAGCCGAGCTTGCCTCAGAACTTAAATCTAAATTGGGTACTTAAAATTAGAAATCCGAACCTAGCTAATGCAATACAAATATAGACTTAACCTGACCTGGATTAGGGAGCCAGCTAAACCACCTAAGTGCTTTAAAAATCACGAGTCTGGTCTTTTAATGTAAGGTGCTGGGGACGTTGTTTAAGATAAGTTTTGAGAATATGGCCGATATATAGAATAGACCCTTAATTGACCCCTTTAACTTATGCAGGGTATTTAATGTCTAAATAATTACAAATAAAGATTTAGACTCGATTTAATTTGTTGATAATGCAATGCATGCTAGTCGATTCGATTAAATGCTTAAATTTGAGATTAAGAAGTTTTAAAAAGGCTTAAAAATATCCTAAAGATGCACAGATTCCCCTTGGATAGATCTGTACCCTCATAGGCCAGGTGGTATGTCAAAACCCTCAGGCGGGGAGGTGCCTAGCAAATGAAAAGAAAATGCAGCAATTATGCATGAGAACTCTCGGCGGTCCCGCACTTACTTCTTAAGACCATTACAGTCTTTATCTTATCTTAAAAATTTTAACTTTAATTAATGTAGAAAAATTTTGGACTGGTCCTTATGAGCCTACAATCGTACTCCAGGCAAAATCAAAATCGACATGCAAGTAAAAAGACTAGAAAAATAAGTAATTCTATTGCGAAATCAATTAAATAAATCAACTAAATTAATTATTCAATATGATTTGATATCAAGTCAATGTTTATACCGATGAACTCTCAGTACCAATGCTCGGTACCGCTCGGTATCAATACTCGATACCGCTTGGCACTTCTCGGTACCTCCCAGTATTTCTTAATAAATATTGCTTGGTACTACTCAATATTTCTAAATAATTATGTATTTCTTAATATAATTTCTTTCATTTGAATCAATATGTTTGTTTCTTATATCTGAGTCAACATGATTGGTACACAACATATAAATAAGCAGAGAAAGCTTTAAAATTTTTGTAACACATATTTGTGAAAAAACTGAGAATGCTTTTTAAAACAGAAATATTACAAAAGCATGTGTTCTCCCTCTAGGGCATATAAACAGTACGCTTTTACTATTGCAAATCATCGAGTACAAACAACTTATAAACTTTGAAAATAAATAGTACTTCAAAATAACTCTTACAATAAAACTTTGAAAACAAACAGTACTTTAAAATAATTCTTAGTTAAACCTCGCCACGGGACAGCTTGAATCCTCAACATATTCCCTAAATATACAAACAAACTGTCATTCATGCAACTTGTTCTTCTTTCAACTTCAACTATTCCTCTTCCTCCTCCTGAATGTTTGCATAGCGTCATCTTCATTGGCTTTTTCTCCTGCAAACCAATCTTCATCTTCACCTGCTTTCCTCGTTTCTTCTTTCTCAGTAGCTGTGAAATATTTTTTGAGCGGAAATCCTAAAAAAAATAGATGTTTTGTGGTAGTTCATTTTAAAAAAAGAGCATCAATTTTAAAATCCTAAATTTGAATAGAAATATTTTGGGTTGGATCGATCGGCTGGCAAGAAAATAATAAAAAAAACTAATCATAAATTAATATTCATGTGTACATGACAAGTGTGAGGATTTTATTAGACTCCGGACATAGAGTTACGTCCAGGTCCGCACCCAATAAAAATTCCCCCCACTGGCCCAATAATAAAAAATCAGCTTATTTTAAATTATATTAATATATATAAGATTAAATAAATTTTTAAAACAAATAATCCTCTCCGCTCCGCCTCCGCCGCCGCCTTCGCCTCATTTTTTTTTTCTTTGGCTTCAGCATGCTCTCTCTCTCTCTCTCTCTCTTCTTTATCTCTCCCCACCCTAGGGGTGTCAATTTTTGACCCGACCCGAAACCCGACCCGGTCCCGACCTGAAAAAATCTGGGTTTGGGTCAACCCTTTTGTGAAACGGGTTGGGTCCGGCTTCAGATTTTTTACCCGTTTAACAAATGGGTCGGGTTCGGGTTCGACCCGGAAACCCGCGGGTTGACCCGAATTGACCCGTTTATATTTTGTAATCCCGCATTTTCGATTCTCGCGTCTGTATATCGCGGTCAACTCACACGCCGCCAGTCCGGGCCAATCGGCAAACGCGTCTGCGCAGCGTTGAGTCAAGTCCGTCTGTGTCACTCCGCATGTCCACCAGCAGCTCCGTCCATCGCATCTGTGTCCGCTCCACTTCGTGACGTCTGTCTGCGTCACTCCGTCCGTGTCCGCTCCACTAGGGGCCAGTCGGCAGCCGCGTTCGCGCCTGCGAGGCTTGCAGGAAGCAGGTAATTGTCGACCATACTCCGCTCTAATAAAAATAATTTAGAATTAATAAACAATTAATTTAAAATTTGGTATATTATGACCTTATACTAATTTAAATTTAATTAATTTAATTATAGTTTAAAATTAAGAATTAATTTAATTAATTCAAATAAAATAAATGTAAGTATTTTTTTTTTTGAATTCAATTATTAATAATCGTCAGAGAAATATTAATTTTTTGATAAATAATAAGATAGAGAGTGATACATGTATTCTTTTTCAATGTGAATGTATATGATTTTAGATGTATTTTTATAATTTTTCATTAAAAATATGACTCATGATCTATGATTACACGGAATAAAAATTTTAATTCGAGAGTAATTAATGGCTAATATTAATTTGTGCGCCCATACAAAAAATTATATAATTCAAATTGCTATTTTATATGTATTAGAAATTAGAAAATTTTAAAAATTAATAATTACCATTCCATTTATAAGAAAAAAAACCACTGGAAAAGAAAAGATAAAGGGATAAACACATATTATAACTTTTTTAATATGAAAACTATACAATGTGTAGTCTTTTTTTTTTTGGGACATTTAGGTCATTTAAGATAAATTCGCACACATAATACATACACAAAAATTCGAATCTTAGACATCTTGGTTGAAGCCTAAGCTCTCAACCACCAGACCAAGATGAGCATTGCGTACAAATGCGTAGGCTTCGGAAGCCCGTAACAGTCAGTATAACTTTAGTGTACTAATGATGCATCATTATCTTAATTAATTAAGTAATAATATTGATTACCAATACATTAAAACAGACTCAAACACGAACGGCAGCAGCGGAGTACGCGAACCCTGAAAACTTCACCGACGTCTCAACCCTTATCCACTTCCCTGCTCCAATGTCCAAAATCCATCTTCCATAACCTTCTCTGCCACTGGCAGCGCCTCCACCGTCTCTGGCGGCCCCCATCACGAAAATCTTGCCGCCTCCCATGGTTGCATGCCATGCATGAAGTACCCTTCATCCCCTCTGCTGCTTGAGCGACCGGGTTCCACCCATTTCCTTCCCTATATTCCCTTGCCCCTATCCTCCCCACACACCACAACCCGTCGCCTCCCGCGAAGCAGGCTGATGAGCCCGATTCCTCCGAGCACACCCCTTCCTCAGTCAGCCAAACACCCTTCTCCGGATCGTACCACTCGGCTGAATCAGTAAACTGCCCTTGCGTTTGCGTACGATATCCACTTATCACCCAGAATCTGCTCCTGATTTCCACTCCTTGACTCTCGTCTCTTTCCTCCGCCATCGCCGGCATCGCCTCCCACTCATCCGCCTCCACATCGTAAATCTCTGCCGTCCGCAGCGCATTCTTCATCTCGTCGTGCCCTCCAGCGACGTAAACCCTCCCGCCAACTGCAGCGCAAGCGAAGAAAGATCGTGCGGTTGACATCGGCCGGCCCTTTCTCCACTCCCCGGTGATGAGATCTACAATCCACACATCTGGCATCGGATAGAGCCGCACGGGATCCCATCCGCCGACAAGGATCAGCCTCTTTTCGACGGCAACGCAATGAGCGAACATTGGAATCGGCTTTGGCGAGGTGAGGCGGTGCCATGAATTGTCCGTGGCGATATAGACGGATAAGGCCTTAACCGACAGACTGAGATTGGCGGCGGTACCGCCCAGGGCTTGGACGATAAAAATAAGATGCTCCGCCGAGCCAATTCTCTCATGGTAACGGAGGAATAAATGATCTGTCACTAAATCACGCCAACGCCGATAGATCAGCCAGAGTCCGGGGAGGAAACGGTGAGGCACTTTGGCGATGCAGAGTATGGCAATGTCGTACGGGAGGCCAGGTATCATTAATGCTTGCTCTTCCTCCATAAAACTGAATAAACACAGCTATAATAGGTTTAGAATCTTGATGTTGAAGGACAAATGACTATCACGAAATTAAGGCTTCATTTGGGACGGCTGCGGTAAAGCAGGTTGTGAAGTTGTTGTCCAGAAAGCTGCTTTCTAAAGTTGTTGTACAAAAATCAATAAATTTTGTTTGGGTGGCATAATTGTCGAGTTGCTGTGCTGCTGCTGTATGACAACAAATCACCTTGATACCCTTTTATACATTTAGATAAATATAATAATCAACTACTTTTTAAATAAAATTAATTAATTTTATCAAATCTTTTGTAAGTTTATATATCAAAATACTACAAAATTTTTTACTCAAAACCAATTTAACTTAATCTGATGTAGATGTTGATCAACAGGTCTTACTGGCAACCATTGCTGCAAATTACAAAGGGGGGTGTGTGAGGCCTAGGGAACATTTTCATTATCCAACAAGGGCCATTTGAGCACCGCAGCAACATAACCATATTCGCAGTCAAATTACCTGCCTCCGATATTTCAAATGTAATTAACTTCACACTGGTGCTCCATCTTCACAAAATTAAATTCATCCATATTCGCAGTCAAATTACCTGCCTCCGATTTTTAAACAAAAAATAAAATAATATTTTATGCAATTGATTGACTTTCATGTAAATTTGATTACATACTGTTGATAAATATTAAAAAAACAATTAGTAATGTGATGAACTGATGATCACTAAATGCAAGAAAATATAGTTAATTACATGAAGCCATACTGATTAGGCAACGATACAGATTGCAGTTTACTTCGTGAGATAATAAAATTGAAGCCATGAAGCCATACTGATTAGGCAACAATACAGAGAAAGTTCGCCCAGCCGACAGTCGCGAACTCTCCACTCTAACACTAGAGCTGTACCATGGAGAGTATGTGAAACTAATACTAATTAGGTTTTCATGTACAGGAATTGAAATCGTAGCAAGGACGGAAAACTTGATTTTTATAAGGGCATCTCCAACCGAAAAACTCATTTTTCACTCCAAAATACAGTAAAACTCCAAAATGCAGTAACTTGACTCCAATCGAACTTCATTTTCTAACATACAAAAATGAATATTCCTAGCATATTCTTTTTCTTATTTTATTTTAATTTTTTTTAATCATATATTTATATTTATCAATTTTAAACCTATTATAATTTTAAAAATTATGTTTCTTTTCTCGATATAAAAAAATTGGGATATTAATATGTTCTAAATAAGCAAATATATATTTGATACAAATAAAATTACATTAGAACACA
>NW_021319205.1:3639741-3644327 GCF_001605985.2 Dendrobium catenatum | reverse complement strand
TGTATGTATATATATATATATATATGTATGTATATATATATATATATATGTATGTATATTAATTTTATCAATTTAAATAATTATAATTATTAATTATATTCATGAAGAGTCGGATATTTTTATTAAAATCATATATAGTAGCACAAATTTTGCATCATTCTATTGGCACCACTAAAAACGAAGAGATTATTATGTGCGATCATCGGATCATAACGATACACAACAGTTACCACAATGATACAAAACGTATTGGTGATATAACATATCATGATTGGCATTTGCACATCGTCGTGTGACCACACGTAATAATTTCTCCTAAAAATTACTGTTGATAGAGCACATAGAGAACTATAAAAGACCAAAGCACATATATACATATAAATGAGATAAATTAATACCACTACTAATAATAAAATAATGAGAACAACTTCAAAAATTAAGAAATCTAATAATAAGAAATAAACATTTTCTTACTAAATAATTGTTACATGATAATTTAAATAAAAATCACCTGAGCGACGTAGCTAGCTAGATCAATTTGTTTTAAAAAATGTGATTCATCACAATAATTGGCAATAAGGCTTTACTTGGGACACTTTTTTTTATTGATTTTGATTATTATCATGATTTTTTATGAAATTTGTCCGATGTTGAATAACATCTCTCAATAAAATACATATATTATTTATTATAAATACATATGTAATAGGTTTATTATCATATAGCATATTAAATATTCTTTTATTCTTAAAAAAAGAAAAAAAAAACAATGAAATAAAAAGTTGACAGGACTAAAAATCCAGTACGAGTGGAAGCCTACCCCCTGTAAGCATTGCAAATCTCTGGTTCACTCCTCAGCTACTTGTCCTACTAAGCCGGAGATCACTCCACCGACCACTCAAACTGCTCCTCCATCTTCTACTACTGTTCGTGGGAGAAGTAAGAGCAGAAGGCCCTAAGGGAGGATTGCTCCTCCCTCCTCTACCATTCCCCCTTCTTTTATTCCTTCTTCTATCGTGCTTTCAACCTAGCAACACAAAGCTCCTCCACCTCCATCCACTATTCTGATACCCCCTTTAAGTACTCCTGTCACTTCCAACCCTCAACCTCCTCTGCCAACCATCCAACCCAACCAGCCTTCTTTTTCACAACCTCCCCCCAGCCTTCCCTCTACAAACCTGAATCCTAATGACGAACCTTCTTCCAACATTCCAAATTTAAACTCTCCTCATGAGGAAACCTCCTCCTCCACCTCCACTTCTATCCCTACCTTCAAATCCTCTACACCGAAAGTTCAATCTCCCAACAAATTTGATGCCTTGCACTTATTAGAGGAAGATCAAGATAATTTGACAGAATGCTCTAACCCGTCTACTGAACAAATGGCAGGTACCAAAGAGAAAGATGTTGTTCATGCGCAATCGGGTAAGACTACCAAAAATGCTAAGGGGAAGCAAGCCAAAAAGGCCCCTTCTCACCTTCGTTAGCCATGTCCGTCCCTTTTATAGCTTGCTGAAATATTAGAGGTTTTAATAGTCTAGAGAAGGTGTTCTGTTATAAGCGTATATCTGCCTCTTTCAAGCTTGATATGTTGTGCATTTTGGAGAATATGATTAATGCTTCTTCTCTTCTTAATCCTTTCTTCTCCGACTCTCATGCGATTTTTCCCAACGAAAATTCTTGTCACAATTTCAATTTGTCTGCTCTAGGTCGCATATGGATTAAGTGGAATTCCTCTAAACTGGATTTCACCCCTTATATCATCTCTCCTCAACTTATTTCTGTTCAAGTGGTTAGTGGTGCCTTTCCATCTTTTATGCTTTCGGTTGTTTATGCTGAGAATGATAGACAAGGAAGACTGCCTCTTTGGGATTTGTTTCGGAAATGTGCTTATTCACAAACTTCCCCATGGATCATTATGGGTGACTTCAATTGCTGTAGATTTTCTTCTGACAAATCGGGTGGTAATCCTCTTACACACGGTAGCTTGGGGGATTTGAATTCAGTAATATTTGATGCCAATCTTACTGAACTTAATTCGGTGGGAAATGTTTTAACCTGGTAAAGGCAATACAATCCCATTCACATTAAACTTGACAGATTTCTTGTCAATGATCAGTGGACTAAAAATTTTCCCAACTCTTTCTACTCAGTCCAAGTGCCTTCCTGCTCCGACCACTGTCCTCTGATTCTTCATAATTCAGAAACTACTGCATCTCACCACCGGTTCCTTTTCAAGATTTTCTGGACATCACTTGACGGTTACTGGTACATTTTGCTTGAGGTTTTTCTGCTATTCCTAATGGTAACCCTTTGGCTGATTTTTTCTCTAAGCTCATGTTACTTAAGAGACGTATTAAGCTTGAATCTTGGGCTAACTCCAATGCCCTCAATTTTCAATTAGACTCTCTTCACCGCAATCAGCTTGATTGCTTAGTGCAGATCAATCTGGACCCCCTTAATCCTGCTCTTAACAGCAATTTAAAGAGTATTAACAAACAAATCTCTAAGCTATCATCCCTTTACTCTTCCTGGATTATCCAGAGAGCTAAAGCCTCTTGGATTACACAAGGGGAAGATGATCTTAAGTTCCTGTATGCTAAGATTCGTCATAGAAGAGCTTGTAGCAAAGCTGTGGTTAATATGGGGTCTTCTTTGCATGCTGATATTATTAATGAGATTATAAATCACTTTCAGGACCTTTATAATCCTCCCCCAATTGAAGATTTGAATATGGAGCTCTTTCCCATTGGTAGTTTTTTGCAACCTTCTCTTGCTGCATCTCTCACACTTCCTGTCTCTGACGATGAGATCAAATATTCTATTTTTGATGATGCAGCTTCTTCGCCTCCTAGACCTGATGGTTTTAATTATCATTTTTACAAGCGTAGTTGGCACATTATTGGTCCTTTGGTTTGCAGGGCTGTTAAATTCTTATTTACTAATGGCTTTATTCCTAATGGAATTAAAGCTACTGCTTTAGCCCTTATTCCTAAGACTAAGCATGCTTCTTCTTTTGCAGATTTCAGACCTATTGCTTTATGTAATGTGTTACTAAAATCCTAGCTTCCAGGTTAAAGCCCATTATGCCTCTTATTGTCAAGGATACTCAATCTGGATTTATTACATCCAGAATTTCGACGTATAATATCATTCTTGCACTAGAACTTCTTTCCTTTGCCAACCAAGGTAAGAAAAACTTTTTCTGTGCTAAGTATGACCTTCGTAAGGCTTTTGACACTGTTTCAAGGGATTTTATTTTGGCTAGGCTTGAGCAGAAAGGTTTACCCCTTTTATTTATTTCATGGGTTAAAGCTTGCATCTACGATGTTAACTTCTCTATTATTATCAATGGGGTGCTTGAAGGGTATATCCCCTCTACAGCTGGATTAAGGCAGGGTTGTCCTCTAAGCCCGTATCTTTTTTGTATTGTGATGGATGCTTTCTCTTGTCTAATTGATAATAATCTCTTTGTTGGTGCTCATTTTGGGAATTTTAAGCTTAGTCATCTGCTTTATGCGGATAACTTACTTGTTTTTGATAACGCCTCTCTCCCCAATTACATACATCTTTTACAAATCATTCAATGCTTCTCCAAGGCCTCTGGTCTTCATATGAACCTGGATAAGAGTTCACTTATGCTTCCCAAGCATCTTTCAAATGATATTTTGATTAGTAGGGAACTTGGCTTGCCTTCCAAAGATATTATTACTTACCTTGGAGTGCCTATCTCTTTCAGGAGGCTTAAAATTGCTGACTTTTCCTCTCTTTTGGATGATATTACCTAGAAACTTTCTGGTTAGAATGCTAATCTTTTGTCTTTTGCGGGAAGACTTCAATTTCTGAAATTCACATTGTTAAATTCCATTGCATATTGGATTAAGGGCTCTATAATACCTACGGCTGTTATTAAATTTATTAGAAGAGCTGCTTCTAAATTCTTATTTTTTGGTGATATGTCGACTGCTAGAAAGCTTCACCTTGTGGCTTGGGATACTGTTTGTAAACCTAAAGATGAGGGGGGGGGGGGGGGGGGGGGGGGGGGGGGGGGGGGGGGTGCTTGGTATCCCTAGCATTCCTGCTCTTCAGTATGGATATAACTGCTCTTTAATCATGAGAATTTAGAATCGTAAATTCCCCTTGGCTGATTGGTGCTTAATGTGTTACATTTCTCCTTGGAAACCTACTAACTCTAAGGCGACTAAATTCTGGAAATCTCTTTGCACTACTGCCCTTTATTCTAAGGATAACTGGACTCACTTTGTGTGAGACCTCGTTCCCTTACTGTTTCTCTCTAGATTGAATTTTCCTCCCAGGATCGTCCGGGATGATATTGAGATCTTCCAGGCCGATCACAAAATATCGTCCTGAGAATAGTTCTGGGAACCGTCCAGGCCGATGATTTTGGTCTGATCATCTCAGGACGATCTGGCGATCGGCCGGGCCGATCAGCTTTATGATATAAAGAAATCAGCTCGTTTTGAGGAGAGAGAAAATCATTTTAAAACAAAATATCTGATTTGAAGAGAGAGAAAGAGAAAGGAAAAGAGGAAATCTTGGGTTTCGGAGGCCGCGGAGCGCTTTTC
>NW_021319205.1:3621599-3638555 GCF_001605985.2 Dendrobium catenatum | reverse complement strand
ATTGTTTATTGGGACTTGAGCTGATTGATATAATTGACTGGAAAGTGCTTTATTGATTGAGATGATTTCCCTACTGTAGCATCGTACGTCGTCATTATATTGATATCGAGTAAATCGTATTGAATAATTGGATTGACTGATTTGCAAGAGTACGTTCTGACACGAGTCCCTTATTGAATTAATTGACGCTATTGATTGCTATTAATTGACACAGACATCCTATTAATTTGATAGATGATATAAATACAACAAATTGACTAGACGACACGATTGATTGAACTGATAGTATTGATTGATAGACACTGCTACGATGGATAGATATTGACTGGAAGCACTTACTGATTTGATTGCTGAGGCGCATTGATTTATCGATGTTTTTACTGCTGTATTGATTATTGATTATTGATTTTCGTACTGCATTGACTACTGATTTGATTTCTGCTGTACAGACTTGATTTCATTAACTACTGATTTTCGTATTGCATTGATTCATTGACCATTGACTGATATGGAGTTGATTGATTGACCTGCATATTTATAGCATCGCAATGCTTTGATTTCAATTTTAGGCTTTGGTGACCTGCTGGGCTTTGTAAGCTCATTATATGTGGTTAAAATTTTCAGGTCCGAGCAAGGAAGCATGAATGGAGATTGATCAAGACTGTCGACGAATCCTTTCACTATTGATATCTGGGGCATCACACTTTGTGTCCCCTCAATCCCCTACATCTTTAACTGGGATTATTGGTGCAATAAGAGCAGGATTGTGGATTTTAGCAACCTGGGTGCTATTTTTGATAAATTCTCTGTGAGTAATTTTATTATAGATGGTTCATGGCAGCTCCCTTCTTGCTTACCTTCTGTTGTGGTGAATGCTATTAGTAGCTCTGTTATCATCTCTGATTCTCTCTCTGATTGCCTGATTTGGAGCTCGGGTAGAAATGCTAAATTCAAAGACTTTATGTATGATTACCATAAATCTTTACCTGCTTGCCCATGGAATGGTTTTATTTGGCACAAGAAACACATTTTGAGATATTCAGTCTACACCTGGCTTACATTTGTGGGAGGTCTCAAAACTGCTTTGGAGCTCAATAAAAGGAATATTAGAGTTGATCCTGGTTGTTCCCTTTGCCATAATTTTTCTGAAAGCTCGGCTCATTTGTTTTTTGACTGCTCCTTCTCCCACTCCTTAATTACTGAACTTATACCAAGCAGTGCCTCTATTCTTCTTAGACCCAATATGATGCAGCTGTTTGATTGGGTTAATGATAATCCCAACCTCTCGATTCAAACTAAGATATTTCAATTTATTATTATTTGCTGCTCTATATATCACATTTGGAGAGAAAGAAATGAGAGGAGATTTTCTTTGTCTGCTTCTAGCACCTCCACGGTTCTTCTGAAGATTAAAAATGCTATACGGGCTAAGATTGGCAAATGTAGAGATATATGGATATCATATGCTTAACCTGTTATAAGTTGTTCTCTCTGGTTTTCATGGTTAATGTTATATTCTGCTTATTGCTAGATTCAATTATGTATGATTGGAAGGCTTTTTGGGGTTTCTGGCGAAGATCTTTGGCTTTGCTTTGTTGGTACAGGGGGCTATGATGTGCAATTGCCTATGCCGCTCCCTGGACGATGGATGTTTGCAATCTACGGCACTGGATGGCATTGACTGCAACCGGGAGCTCATGCAATTGTTTTTTATCCTGAGCCCAACTATTTCTGTATCCAACTCTTTTTGGTTAATTTTTGACATGTGTATTTTTTGTGGCTTAGGCTAGTTTTTTACAGAGCTGGAGTGTTTTTCCTCTCCACTGCTTTTCTTTATTTCTCTACACATGTAACTAGTTTTATTTTCTAATGAAATGGGCTTATGCCACTAAATTTCCCACAAAAAAAAAGTTGTCAGGAGATAGAGTGAGAGCTATTACCAGTAGATGATGGAAACAAAAAATGCAGATATTCCAAGATTTATAGTCAGAAGCTGCCGATGAAATGCGAATTGATAATGGAGGGAGAGGGTTGGGTTCAAAGTAGCGAAGAGTGAAGAGGGGGAGGAGCGGTTTATATATAATCATTACTATTTAGTTGGCATCCTTCCGCACTTCATTCCTATATAGGAATGAAGTGCGGAAGGATGCCAACTAAATAGTAATGATTAGATATAAACCGCTCCTCCCCCTCTTCACTCTTCGCTACTTTGAACCCAACCCTCTCCCTCCATTATCAATTCGCATTTCATCGGCAGCTTCTGACTATAAATCTTGGAATATCTTTTGAATTAAACGGGTTGGCGTGTTGACCCGGCAACCCGCCGGGTCAACCCGAACCTGACCCGTTTTTTGAAACGGGTCGATTTCTGGAACCCGAACCCGACCCGTTTTGAAATCGGGTCGGGTCCAACCCGGCGGGTCCGGGTCGGATTTTCGTGTCGTGTCAAAAATTGACACCCCTAATTTCCTCCAACAGCTCCCTCGTCTCCTTCCCTCTCCTTCTCTCTCTTGCAAGAAGGATCAAGAAGAGCTCGAGTTTCCTCCTAGATTTCTTAACATCCTATAACAAGGGTGAAGATTGTGCTGTATGAGTTGCAAGACCATCAATAAAAATAATAAACTCATAGTCTCCTTTGATGCAGGCAACAATAGGTGTATGTTGATTAGAGGCAGTTGAAGTGTATGACACTGATGGTGATCGAGCAAGGAGTCGATGATGGTTGTGGTAGAGTTGTGTTTTGTTCAGTAAGCATCAATGTTGACGGCGGCAGAAAGCAGATAGCCAGAGAGAAGGAGTTAGTTTATGTGCTAACGGCAGTAGTATAACACCACACTAATGGTGCCAATTGAGTGGAGGCCTGATGGTGATGAGGTTTTGATCTTTCCTTTAAGAGTGGGTTGAAGAGAGATGCTTCAAAGTGCTGTATAGAAGAGATAAAGAGAAATATAAAGATGTTTGTCATATCTGAGATTGCTTGCCAAAGTATTGCTTAATGGCGTTGACTAGTCGATAAATTCTCTATGGATGTTTGATATATTGAAGATTATTTATCAGAGTGTTACTCAATTATTTTAGCTCATATGATGGAGGTTAGGAGAAATTAACCAAAGTTGTTTAACATATTTGAGGTTATTTGTCAAAGCGTTGCTCGATGATATCAACTTGTATGGAAGAGGTCGAGAAAATCTACTAAGAATATTTTACTTAATCAAGATTGCTTTTCAAAGTGTTACTTGATGACTATAGTCTGTGAGGTAGAGTTTGAGGGAATTCACCAATAATTTTTGACATATCAAAAGTTGTTTGTCATGATATTGCTCGATGATATTAATATGTATGGAAGAGGTTGAAAGAATCCGCAAAAGATATTTGACATATCCGAGATTATTTGTCAAAGCACAGCTTGATAACATTAACTGGCATGAAAGAGGATGGAAAAATCTATAAAGGATATTTTTCTTATCCGAGGTCGTTTGCTAGAGCATTGCTCGATGACATTAACATGCATGAAAGTGATCAGAAGAAATCAACCAAAGATGTTTGACACATCCAAGCCACAATCCGTCCGACCATTGTCGTCCACTGACTAGTATCTCTCTGACCTCCATCGCTCATCAACTACTATCACCCGCCGATTACGATCACTTCGTCACACATAAACTACTTTCCCTCCAATTTTCGTTGTCCACTGACTACAATTCATTCGACACCGAGGTTCGTGAAGCTACTGAAGATGCTTGGGATGAAGAAACTCTTGGTTTGAGGGAGGGGGACTATTGGATATCTATCAAACCAAGCATCGTTTCATTTTATTTTTATTTTATTTTATTTTATTGTAGACAATTTTAAAAACTATTTTTTGTGTGTATCGTGTATTAGAATTCCGAAATAATAGTTTTTTTTTTTTTTTGCTCTCTATTTTGTTCCGTTCCCGTGAAGGTCTAATGAAGAACAAAATTTTGTTATTGAGTTTTTTCTTCTTTCATTCTTTTTTGTTATGTTTTATTTGATTCCATCAAATATAAGAGAGGGAGTAGGTGGAACAAGGTTGCTCAAGAAGTAGAGGGGAGGGAGGGGACTTCATGCTTGGAAATGATGGGAAGTGGCAAGGTTTTCATGATAATTTTTTAAGTATTTTCATGAGTGCCAAAAATCACAAAAAAAATTATTATAATTAAAATACAATAATACTTTTTATTTTTTTTTAAATACAATAATACATATCTTATAGCGAGGACGATTTATGATTTAGATATAAAATGAGTCTTAAAATTTTTTTTGCTTTCATCAAAATATGGGTTATTAAAAGCATCATCAGCATCACCCATTCTGTGCTTATTCTTAGATAAACCCCTGCCTCCGCCTCACTTCTCACTCCTCACTACTTTGAATCCAACCCTCACACTCAACTCCATTTTCCTCACATTTCTTCTGATAATTTCGATAACACAATTCAGTCTTTCTTTCTAATTCTAACCTTTTGAAATATAGATCATGATAGAGCTGATTCGACATAGTCTTAGGATGATATAGTATTAGATTGCATAATGAGAGTTCCACACCACTTCCTCCCTGGCCCCTCCGCCTGATCCCCGGCGTTGGCGTGATTTAGTAACCGCTCGATCCTTTCGCCATCACCGTGAGAGAATTGGTTCGGCGAAGGATATGATCTTTGTCATCTAAGACCTAGACGACACCGTCCCCTCCATCGCTGCATGGTGAGATGAAGAACACACTGCATACGTTGGAGATTTACTATGTGGAGGCAGGTGAGTGAGAGGCGATGGCGAAGGAGATAGACCAGAGTCAGGGAGTACGTGGTAATCAGAGGCAGATTCTGGGCGATAAGCGGATACAAAACGCAAACCCAAGGGCAGTTTACTTATTCAACTGAGTGGTATGATCTGGAGAAGGGGGTTTTGCTGACTGACGAAGGAGTGTGCTCGAAAGGATTGGGTTTGACAGCCTGCTTCGTCGGATCAGGCGACGGGTTGTGGTGTGTGGCAAGGATAAGAGCAAGGGATTTTATTGGATATTTATCAAATCAAGCGTCAAGTGTCGTTCATTTTAGTTTTTAATTTTATTTAATTGAAGACAGTTTTAAAAACTATTTTTGTGTGTGTATCGTGTATTAGAATTATGAAACAGTAGTTTTTTTTGCTCTCTATTTTGTTCCATTCCCATGAAGGCCTAGTGAAGAACAAAGTTTTGTTTTTGAATTTTTTCTTCTTCCATTCTTCTTTGTTTTGTTTTATTTGACTCCATCAGTGGTACCAGAGCTAGGTTGGAGAATGGAAGTGAGTTCAAGCACCAATAATTTGCAACCATAGTTACCTAAGTTCATGAAGATGAATTGCAATCAATGAAGTATTCAAATGCAGGTGTTATATCAATCTCAAGAGTTATATGGGAGATTGTTGAGAGCAATTTTTAGGAGCCCGAAGTTGAGAGACATTTGAATCAAATGCTTCTTCAAGAATTGAAAGAAAATCAGAAGAAAAAATCGGAAGGCCCTTTTTCTTCATCTATCAATCGATAGATGAAATTATTTTTGAGTGAATCTCTACAGCGAAGACCGTAAAGGAGGCTTGGGATACACTACCTACTTCTTATAAAGGAGATGAGAAAATGAAAATGGTACGTTTACAAATCCTATGAAGCTAATTTGATATGTTGAAGATGGAGGAGTCGAAGTGTGGAAGAATATTTCAATCGGACAAATGCCATTGTTAACCAATTGAAGTTGAATAGAGAATTTGTTGAAGATAAAAGGGTTATCGAGAAGATTCTATGAAGCTTAACCAAAAATTTTGAAGCCACGGGAGTAGTCATAGAAGAGACAAAATGTCTATTGAAGGGTTACTTGGATCTCTTCAATTACATGAATTAAGGATGAAGCAATATGATTCAACACTACTTTAGGAAGCCTTCCAAACTCAAGTGGCATTGCATGGGAGTTTTAGATGTGGCCGTGGAAGAGGTTTTGATAGAGGAAGAGGTTCTTATGGCACTAGAGGAAGAGGTCATGCTGGTGGAGGAGAATCTACACAAAGTGATGGAGAAGGTGCACGTGGTCATGGACATGGATTCAAAGGTAGAAAAAAAAAACAACCTTGCCAATATCAAATGTCACTTTTACAAAAGGTACAAACATACTTATCGATTTTATTGGAGGAGACAGGAAAATGAAGAGGTAAATTTAGATATGGTGCAAGAAAAAGAAGTGGAGAAAGGTGAAGACACAATGTTTCTTACACATAGTAAGGAGTTTGATGATTTATGAGATGTATGATTTATTGATAGTGGATATAGTAATCATATGACTGGCAATAGAAAATTGTTTGTTACTTTGGATAATTCAATCCAAAGTGAAGTACGCATGAGAGATGACAATAAATTATTTATGGAAGGAAAATGTGATTTTTTGGTGTAACAAAAGAAGAGAGAAAAGAAGATATCATATGTCTTCTATGTTTCAAATCTTAAGTATAATTTGCTTAGTGTTGGATAACTAAATAAAAAAGGATATGTGTTGACATTTTCTTTTGACACATGTACCATTAAAGATAAGCATGGATTTTTGATAGCTAAGGTGAAGGTGACTCCAAATAAAATGTATCCCATAAAGATGATTTGTAGTTTGAATGGTTATTTAAAAACTTCCATAGAGAATCATTCAAGATTATGACATTGCAGATTTGGTCGCTTGAGTTCCAAGACACTTTCTTATATGAGCCAGAAGAACATAGTTGATGGATTTTCATATACTGAAGTACAAGACAAGATCTGTGAAGCATGTGTTGCAAGAAAGCATAGTAGAGCACCATTTTCAGCTGGAAAATCATGGAGAGCATTGAAACCATTATATGTTATTCATTCAGATTTATGTGGACCGATGCACATTACTTCTATTAGAGGTAATTATTATTTTCTCAGAATTATTGATGATTATAGCATAAAAGTCTGGTATATTTTTTAAAAGAGAAGTCATAAATATTTGAATACCTAAAAATATTTAAAGCATTTATGGAGAGAGAGAGAGAGTAGTCATTTCATTAAAACGTTGAGGAGTGATAGAGGTGGAGAATATGTTAGTCATGAGATACAAAATTATTTGAAGGAGAATGACATACACCATCAGTTAACAACTAGATACACACCACAACAAAATAAGGTAGCTAAGAGATTGAATAGAACAATTATGGGATTGGCTAGGAGCATATTGAAGGAGAGGCAAGTGCCTAATCTACTTTGGACTGAAGCTATGTCATGTGCTATTTATTTGTTGAATAGAACAACATAAAAAAGTAATCCATCTAAAACCCTTCTAAAATTTGGAGTGATCATAAGCCTATTGTTAATCACTTGAGAGTTTTTGGGAGTATTTTTTATGTTCATGTGCCATATAAAAAGAGAAGAAAGTTAGATAAAAAATCTGAGAAGTGTGGTTTGTAGGATACAGTAAAAGGTCCAAAGCCTATAAATTGTATAATCCTACAACAAAAAAAATGATAGTGAGTAGAGATGTGAGATTTGAGGAGAACTTAGCTTGGTATTGGCTTGAAAAAGACAATAAGGAGGATGCCATAGTTGTGAGAAATTTATAAAAAATTATTGATGATATAGAGCAACAAACACCACCACACACTACAGTGAGATTGAGAGAATCTTCTAGTAATGGTATAGAAAAGATGAAGACAAGAAGCCTGTAGGAGGTATATGACACTACAAATTATAATGAGGAGTTGTCTCAATTTGCTTTATATATAGATGAAGAGCCTTTAAATTTTAATGAGGCAGTTACAGAGAAAAGATGGATGAATGCCATGAAAGAGAAGATTGATGCTATTGAGAGAAATGACACATGAAATTTGACCGCACTTCCTAAGGGTCAAAAATCTATTAGTGTCAAGTGTGTGTACAAAGTGAAGAAGAATGTTGATGGAGATGTAACCAAATTCAAGACTAGACTTGCAATTAAATGATACAAGCAAAAGCAAGTGATAAATTATGAAGAGGTATTTGCACTAGTTTGCAAGATTTGATACAGTCAGATTAATTTTCTCTATTACAGCTATGAATAAAAGGCAGATTCATTAATTAGTTATGAAGTCGGCTTTCTTGAATGGTGTTTTGGAGGAAGAAGTATATGTAGATCATCATGAAGGTTTTATTGTGAAGGGAAAAGAACATGTGGTGTATCATTTGAAAACAAATTTGTATGGCTTGAAGAAAGCCCATAGGTAGACCTGTCAATTTCGGGTTACGGGTCGGGTTCGGGTCAACCCGGATAAATTTAAATTGATCTAAACTATGTTTGCTAATTTAAATTAATATTATATTTCTTTTCATAGATTTGCCTAACAAGCTTAACACGCTGTAATTTGTTTTGATTTTTTTAATATTCATTTACTAATGTATGATGATTTTTTATTGATGTTAAAAATATAAATTTTTATTAAAAAGTAAAGATGAACATATTAGTTTATTGTACTTATTCGTAAATTAAGCTAACATTTGTTACACTAAATTATAATTTTTAAAGAGATGAATAAATCTAATCAAAATCCCTAACATCTTCGACAGCCCTTATTTATTCTATTGATCATAGATCTTTCTTTTTAATTTTTGAGTACCCTAATGATATTGAAATCAAGTAATTTTAGGGCCCTTTGATTCGTTTTTATGAAGACACTTGATCTGACTTTAAGCATTCATGATGTTAAGATCATTTGGTGTTCCAAAAGTCCTGACCCCTGAAGTCTCCAAACACACTTTAAAATGCTTGGTTTCGACTCATTTCAATTCAGATCGAATCACTTTTTAGTTCATCACGGCGCAATGTTCAATTTGACTCTAAATTTGTTTAAATTGGAAATTTGGATTATCTTGATGTAATTTTTAAAACTTTTAATACAAATTTACATCGAGATTCAAGTATATTTTCTTAGAACATCATTCTTAAAATAAGAAAAATCTTATAACGTCAAATTATTAAATATTTAAATAGGCAAAGTTTAAGATACCTGGAATCAAACAACTTTTTAAACTGAGCTGACAAATCAACCCTAAGTAGCTCGAAACAAACTTTTTCTCTCTAGCTAGTTGGGTTAAGAAGAAAAATTGTTTTGTTTTGAAAAGTTTGGTGTACTTTGATATTTGTATAATTAATTTTTAGCTTTCCCGAGATCTCAATGTCGTAGTATTCATACCCAACACAGTAGTGCTGCAAAGGAAAATTCAATTCACACGAACTCCTTTGGACCACAACAAAATAGAAATGAACATACAAATTCAGAGCGTGTTTAGAACAAATAACATACATATGAAATCATGCGGACTTAACATAATGAGATAGAATATTGTTGCAGTAGGTATGCCATGGGCGTCATATTGTCATTGGTGTTTTTCATATTTGTCTGATCTAAGATATCTTGAATGTATTTATGTTAGTATAGGAAAATGCTTTTAGAGGGCATGATTTTGAAAATGAGAAAATATATGTGAGATCTCTAAGATCTTTGAGGGAATTTTTTTAAAAAAGTTTGTTGGTTACCTGTTTAAGAAGAGTAGCATTAGCATTACTATCTGAGAATGATATTGACCACCTATACTAGGAGAATTATTGTGTGAAACACCTTATGGTTAAAAAAATAAAACTTTTAAATATCAATATGATTTTTGGTGTAATGGTTGAAATTTCTTTAAGAAACTCCACGGTTAAACATGCTCATCCCAGAAAAATTTTGGGATGAGTGAATCTTGGGAATTTTTACACCTACATGAAAAAACTATAAGATCCTTAAGCCAAAGTGAACAATATCTCTTGATAGTTAAGAGTTTGGACAATTACATATTGTTAGATATGCTTTAGAGTAAATGAACAACGATGTGTTTCACTTTGAATTAACCAAGCCAACGGATATAAGAAAGGAGCAAAGTTGTTGGTTCCAAGCATGGGGTGCTTGCTTAAGATAAAGTATATAGAGAAAGATAATTGATGGAAAAGAATAATTCTCCTAAATTTTTATTAGAAACTTGATACAGATTTATAGATACAAAATAATGAAGAAAAGGAAAGTGAATTAACACCCATCATAAATATCAATTTAATACATAGACTAAAATAAAGGAAAGTAAATTAACACCCATGATAAATGTTATTTAATACATAGGCTCAAAGAAAGGAATGTGAATTAACACCCATCATAAATATCAATTTAATACATAGGCTAAATGAAACAAAAAAAAAAGGAAATAAGTAATTTATTTGATTTGTCCAATAGAAGAAATAGTAGAGGCCATATCATTTAATCTAATTTTAATGTAAGATAGCCAGAAATTTTAGCTGAGTGGGTCAGAGGCCTCCTGAGATGGTTGGGGTCTTGGGGATATAAATATTTTATATAAGATAAAATTAAAATTCAATATGAACAACTTTTAATCATAATATTTTGATACAAACGTTTTCAAAATATTGTATGTTAGAACAAATCACACATGCATATTATTGTGTACAAGAACATTCACAGAAGTAAGAAAATAGAGAGTTTAACATCTTAATATTATACAAATAAGAAAAAGATGCAATAATTATAATGGGTGCTAGAGTTATTATTTGAAAACACATAGAAAAGGTAAAAATCATGGGGCATGGCCTTGCCAAAATTATTCCATTGGTATTGATATTTGATTACAAGTGAAGCCTTAATTTTGGGGAAAGAATTGATATACAATAAAGTATACATTAGCTAGTTGAAGTTGAAAGTGCCATTTGGTAGAAATCTAAGTGCAGAAGTTAGACGACATAATTGATACTATTAAAATAAACATATAATATCCACGTCAGCATATTATTAGATGTTTCTAGGTCTTTTGTATAGGCTCTACACCTTTATCTAATTATACACATATGTTGTACATGAAAACATAGCTAATAATAATATAGTTTCTGTCTTCTTCTTCCTATGCTATGTCGTGTTCTTTCTCTGCTTTCAAGAATCGAACTGGGATTCGGTTTCTACATGGTATCAGGCCTCAAGATCTCGTGATCTTGCTCTCATGGCTTCCTTCGATCTTTCACCGGCCATCGAACAGGACTCCTCCGCCGGATCAGACATCCCAAGTATTCCTTCTTCCCTCAAATTTCTTATGTCAAATATCAAAAACCTTGTTCCCACCCAACTCTCCACTGATAACTACCTACTTTGGTGCTCTCAAATCCTCAAACTCTTCCACGCTAATAGTTTCTATCATTTTCTTGATCCAACTACATCTTCTCCCCTGAATCTTGTCACATCTTCCACCGGAAACCTCGCCCCCAACCTAGCATTTCAATCTTGGCTTCTTCAAGACCAAAACCTCTTTGCAGCTTTATGTTCTACCATCACTACTACGGTTCTGCCCTATGTCTTACTTCTTGACTCCACTACGGCAATCTGGACTTCGCTTAAGCTTCGCTTCCAATCCACGAAATGTTCCAAAGTCATTCAGTTCAAAAATGAACTACACTACATTTCTATGAAATATCCCACCATGAATTAGTATCTAAATCAAATCAAATCTCTCGTAGATCAAATCTCTGCGGCTGGCTCTCCTGTGGACACTGAAGATGTTATATTGTACATCTTGAACGGCCTCCCTCCCTCCTATCAGTCCTTCAAAATGTCAATACAAACCATGCTTCACCCGATCAGTCTTGATAACCTGTATGCACTGCTCCTAAGTGAAGAAATCAACATCGCCAGGGATGCTACTCACATTTCTCTTATCACCGATCCCAATCTGGCACTCTATTCGTTCAGGGGTCGCGGCCGACGGGGTCGCAGGCGCTTATCCTACAAATCCAACAACGCAAATACTACTCGCTCTCAACTGGCCATCATCTGTCAAATTTGTAACAAGAAAGGCCATTCTGCCTCGGCCTGCTGGCATTGCCTAAACCTTCAATATACTCTGCCCCAACCTGCGATCAACACCAATATTGCTCTTGCCGCAACATCTCCCAATCATCTTCAATATTGGTACCTGGACTCAGGAGCCTCTTCCCACATCACAAATTTGGTTGAAAAAATGTCTAACTCCACCTCCTATCAAGGATCCGATTTGATCACTATTGGCGACGACAGAAGCATATCAATCTCTCATACCGGCGATGGTATTCTTCCGACACCGGATCGTAAGCTGCACCTTTCGAAACTTCTACATCTCCCTAACATACGTTATAATCTTATCTCTATTTCACAATTGACTAAAGATAATAACATCTACGTTGTCTTTCATCCGTCCGGTTACATCTTCAAGGATCTCAAGACTCATAAAACTCTTCTTGCTGGCCCTTACCGTGACGGGTTGTACTCCATTCCTCATTCTTGCACTCCTGCAGTCACTCTCTTTGCTCAAATTTCCACCTCTGCTGATCATCTGAAGTCTAGCACTTGGCACAAAAGGCTCGGACACCCTAAGAATAAAGTCCTAACCATGATTTCTAAGGCCAATCCCACTCCAGACATTCTGTCATTTACTTCTGTTTGCAACACCTATAAAACCTCTAAAGGCACCAAACTCATGTTTGAAAAACATATTCATAATAAAAGAATTCCTCTCGATCTTATTCATGCTGATGTTTGGGGTCCAACCCCGGTTACGTCTGTTCAAGGATTTCGCTATTATGTTATTTTTGTTGACGACCACTCGCGTTTCACCTGGATTTTTCCCATGCAACAGAAATCTGAAGTAGTAAATATCTTTATTTGGTTTAAAACATTTATCGAAAAACAACTCCTTCATCCTATCCTATGTCTGTGCACTGACGGCGGAATAGAATTTCTAAACAACACCATGTCCACCTTGCTAAAAAACAATGGTATACATCATCAGCTCTCATGCCCGTACACAACTGAATAAAACGGGTTAGCGGAATGCAAGCATCGCCATATAATTACCACTACGTGCACCCTCCTTCACACCGCCTCCACCCCACACACTCACTAGCCGGAAGCAGTGCTCACTACGGTTTACCTCATTAATCACATGCCATCTACAAACACTCAGAATCTTTCCCCATATCAACTCATTTTCCATAAACGCCCCACCTACGATCATCTTCGTACCTTTGGGTGTGCCTATTTTCCTCTAATTACATCTCATCTTCGACACAAACTTCAATCCACTACAACCTCGTGCATATTCCTCGGCTATTCTGAATCCTATAAAGACTTCAAATGTCTTAATCCCACCACTAACAAGATTCAGATATCTCAGCACGTTACTTTTAATGAAAATTCCTTCCCTTTCCACAACACATTCTTTAACCAACCCAACACAAATGACAATACTCTTGTATCCCTTCTTATACCAACATCTATGCCTCTAACAGTCCCCTCTCAACCTCCACCTCAGGTCTCCAGCAACATTCATCATACCCTTCCCAACCCCAATTTCTCGAATAACTCCAGCACCTCTCACTCCAACACTTTGTCTCCCAGCTCCACTTCTCATGACCACTTGGATCACAATAACCAGCATGCTCCCACCCGTCACTACATGACCACCAGGACCATGACTGGATCTCTAAAACCGATTCACAAGCTCAATCTTATACACCATCAACAAATAGTGCCCAAAATATCTGATCCCACCTCTTTCAGTGAAGCCTTTCAGAAACCAGAATGTCGAAATGCCATGTCTCACGAATTTCTTGCTCTCCAAAAACAAGGTACTTGGAGCCTTGTCCTACCTCCTCCCAATGCCTCTATCCTCAGGTGTAAGTGGACATATACCGCTAAGTATCATGTCGACGGATCCATAGCTCGTCTCAAAGCTAGACTGGTCGCTCAAGGGAATCACCAAGAATACGGAATCAGTTACACTGAAACCTTTAGTCCTGTTGCTAAACTCCCCACCATCCGCATCTTTCTTACCATCGCCCTCTATTACAATTAGTCAGTTGAACAATTAGATGTTGATAATGCATTTTTGCATGGAATGTTGCATGAGATCATCTATATGGCCCAACCCAAAGGATTCGAAGACCTATCCAAACCAAATCACATCTATCGTCTTCACAAAGCAATCTATGGTCTTAAACAAGCTCCTCGTCAGTGTTATAACGTGCTCACATCCTCTCTTACATATTTAGGATTTCTACAGAGCAAATATGATCCGTCACTTCTCATCTTCAATCAAAAAGGCATTCAAATCTACATTCTCATCTATGTAGATGGCATTCTCATCACAGGTAATAGCGCTCAAGAAATTTCAGATCTCATTCAAAAGCTTAATCAATCCTATTCTCTCAAACACCTCGGCCGGGTCCACTCATTCCTTCGCATAAAAATTCAGTTTGAGCCAACTCACTACTTCTTATCTCAATCTCACTATGCCAAATCCATTCTTAAATTAGCCAAACTAGACAACTGTAAACCCCTTGCCAATCCTTTATTTATAAGTAGTGAGTTCAGATTTCTCCTCCAAATCTATTTATTTTGATTTATGGGTAAACTATTTAATAAATATGTTGTTAGATATGTTTTTTTTGTTGCCATTTCTTAAGAGAGGAGATGCCCATAGTGTGTCATTTGTCACTATTTCTCTACCATAACTCTATTTTATTAGCAATATTCAAAATGGTAAAACATTGAAATCCATAAACGTATTGTGGGAACAATAATTTCATCAATTATATCATTTTAGAATCTATGACAGTTGAAATCTCCTAATCACAGTTCTGCATTCCCTAATGGAAATATGATAATGTAGATTGATCAATCCAATGTTTGGTCGAAGATAGTGAATGGAAACGAGGAAGAAGGAACCCAAGCAAGCTAGGAAGAGAAACTTGAGTTCTCTTGGCACCAGATTCCTCATCGATCACCGTCGGACTTCCACCCAACCACCATCCGAAGACGAAATTCCACTAGGCCACGGACTATGATATTATATCTTCACTCTCGATCAAATTTTCAATTTTCTAAAAATTGTGGTAAAACATTGAAATCCATAAACGTATTGTGGGAATAATAATTTCATCAATTATATCATTTTAGAATCTATGACAGTTGAAATCTCCTAATCACAGTTCTGCATTCCCTAATGAAAATATGATAAATGTAGATTGATCAATCCAATGTTTGGTCGAAGATCGTGAAGGGAAACGATGAATAGATAAAGGGTTTGTTAAGGTTGGAGATAAATTACTAATACAATCACCACTAAGGTGAACCATTTGGGCCAAGTTATTTTTTGAGAAAATCTTCTTAGTGTTTTTCAAAACAATTTTTTCGTACAATATTTTTTTAAATTAAAATTTTTTGTAAAAAATTACTTATCTAGACCAATTAAAAATCTAAAAAATATTGTACTTGATATATCCTCAAAAAATTTATCATGATCGGCATGAATCTCGAGGCAAAATTAATTTGAAATTAAATTCAGAATCATATAAACACTAATTTCAACAAACTTATTGATACGTCATCACAAAATTAGCTTAATCAGGCACAAATCTCGAGACAAAAGCTAGTTGGAAAATTCAAAAATTAAATTCCGGGAGCACCCGAACTCCGATTTCAGCGAGCTTACAGTTAAACTGAGCGTCTCGGAAATATGAACCCAACGACACCAAGATCAACCCAATCCGAGCCCAAATGAGTCCGAATCAAGGGTTCAAAGCGCTGTTGGAAGGTTCAAACCGCAATTTGAGTTACCAAACGGTCTCCGATTTTGACGAGATTATACTCGAATCGAACGGCTCAACGAGACGAATCCAACAAGCCCAGAATCATTGAATTCCGACATCATTAAGGCCTCCAAATGACCAACGAACGGTGCATGATCAAAGGATTCGATATCTGCCGTCCATTCAAACCACTCCCAATTCGCCCTTGATCTCACGCCTATTTACGGGCTATGCCACTCAAGAAAAACTATAAATAGAGCCCTCATTCTACACCAAGGGGGCTCAAGTAAAGAGAGAGAAGAAGAAGAGGAGAAAGGGGAAAAGGAGATTCCTCACCTCCTCGACCACCGCCGGAGCTCTTCCTGCCGCCTGAAGACGCCGGAACTCTGCCGGATTTTCAGGAAACGCCGGGAATTTGCACAACTTCCACGTGATGCTGAAATCCTTCCCAATTAACAACAGAGTTCCCTCCTGACGCTGAAACTCCGCCCAAGGGAGGCCGGATTTCTCCTCTGCCACCAACAGACGTAGGACTTCTACCCGGTGTCGAACCTTCACTCTTCGCCAAGTTTCTACCCGACGCCAGACTTCTACCGGATATCGGACTTCGTTGGACGTCTATGCGAAGATGCATTTCTTTCAATTGCTGGACTTCTACCTGACGCTGCCCTACTGATCTTCGTCGTCAGACTACAGTCCTTCCAACCTCCGTCGCCAGCCGACTACGGTCCTCCTGACTTACGTCGCCCGCCGACTACAGTCTTTCCGACATCCGTCGCCCGTTGAATACGGTCCTCCTGACTTATGTCGCCCACCGACTACAAACTTTCCGACATCCATCGCCCGTTGAATACGGTCCTCCTGACTTATGTCGCCCCCCGACTACAATCTTTCCGACCTTCGTCTCCCGCCAACTACGGTCCTCCTGACTTATGTCACTCGCCGACTGCAGTCCTCTGTCGCCAGCTGATTACGGTCCTCCTGACCTACGTCGCCCGCCGACTACGGTCCTTCCGACCAAACGAACATGTCAACAATGACTCTTTGTATTAACATCATGTAATGTACTCCATAAGATGTACATCAAGCTAAGACCTTCCACCAAGGAAGGGCCTCATTTGTAATCGACTGCAAATACTAGTGGATTCGTTCAAACTGGGCTAGGCCCCGTGGTTTTTCCCCCTTTTACAGGGGTTTTCCACGTAAAAATCTTGGTGTCTCATAAATGCTAGACCCTTTCTCCTTATCTAATTGCGTGCCGGATTTTCGTACAA
>NW_021319205.1:3606848-3615814 GCF_001605985.2 Dendrobium catenatum | reverse complement strand
GATCTTTCTGACTACTATCGTCCATCGACTACGGTTTTTCCGACCTCAGTCGCTAGACAACGGTCTTTCCGATCTCTATCGTTCACCGACTACGGTCTTTTCAACCAACATCACCTGACTACTGTCTTTCCGACCTCCCTTGTCTACCGATTATGGTCTTGTTGACTAAATGAACTCGTCAATACTGATTATTCATATTCTCACCGTGTAATGCACTCTATATGATGTATATTTGCTTCATCAAACCAAGGCCTTCCACCCAAGGAAGGCCCTCATTTGTAATCGACTATAAATACTAGTGGATCATTCAAACTAGGCTAGGCCTCGTGGTCCCGCCCTCCCCTTTAGGGATTTTCACATAAAAAACTCGAGTGTCTCTTATGAACACTATACATTCTCTTTTATCTGCTTGTGTGCTGGATCTTCGTACAAAACTAAGACATTAAACTTTACATTTCTTTATCGCCATGAGTATTCTAGGACACAATAGTACTCTTCATAAATCATTAATTTGGAAACTCCATATGTTGAAACAATCCTATTGAGGAGAAGAGTTTACACATGTAAATATTTTAATATGACAATATTTTTGCAAAATATATTTTTTGTCATGCCTTAAGAACCCACGCTCGCTAATTAGTAGTTATGAATCCTTATAAGCATAATATTCTTCTATTTTCTAATTCCATTAGCACCCACCCAACAATTTGTATATTCTTTAAAATTATTTCACACTCTAAATTAAAAACAAAAATTATGTCCAAATAATGAAGCTGGAATTAGGGATGTAAGTTAGTCGAGCTGAATCGTGGGTTGCTCAAACTTAGACATAAGTAAAGTGGGTGTAGATCATACTGGATGTTTGGCAAAGATGATTTTTAATCATTTTGGAGTTCGTCTTGTACAATCTTAAGATGAATGAACAAATCGTATCGTGCGATTCAATGATCGTACTGTATGATCGATATGCAAAGTTTGAAAAATCATATTATGACTTGTTTCATCCTAAAATATCGTGGCGGTAGAGAA
Organism: Dendrobium catenatum; assembly: GCF_001605985.2. Taxonomy (NCBI): domain Eukaryota; kingdom Viridiplantae; phylum Streptophyta; class Magnoliopsida; order Asparagales; family Orchidaceae; genus Dendrobium; species Dendrobium catenatum. The sequence continues at coordinate 3,614,785 of NW_021319205.1, read as the reverse complement.
ATATATAATTTAACGTCTTAGTTTTGTACGAATATCCAACACACAAGCAGATAAAAGAGATAGCATAACATTCATAAGAGACACAAGAGTTTTTACATGGAAACCCCTAAATATTGGAAAAACTATAGGGCCTGCTCCAGTTTGAATGAATCCACTAGTATTTGCAGTTAATTACAAATGAGGCCCTTCCTTGGAAGAAGGCCTTAGCTTTGTGTCACAAATATATATCATATAGAACACGTTACATGGTGGGAGTTACAATAATTAATATAGACATATTTTTTTGGTTGGCAGACCCATAAGTCGATAGGACAGAGGTTGGAAAGACTATAGTAGACGATGGAGATCGGAAGGACCGTAGTTAGTAAGAGACAGGGATCAAAAAGACCGTTGTCTGGCAAAGGATGTCGAAACGACCGTAGTAGGCGACGGAGGTCGGAAGGACCGTAGTTGGTAGGTGACCGAGATCAGAGAGACCGTAGTCATAGGGTGGTGGCCTGTCGAAAGTTCGGGTGTTATTCACTGGTATGACAGAACTTGGACTTTTTTCAGTGGTCTAGCAAAAGTTTGAACCTTAGTCAGTAGTATGACAGTGGTTTGGCTGAACTATGGGCGTCAGATGGTGATTCGGAAGAACTTTAGGCGTCATGTGGTGGTCCAGAAGAACTATGAGTGTCAGGTGGTGGTCCGAAAGAAGTCCGGGCATCAGACGGTGGTCCGGTAGAACTCCAGGCATCATGCGTCAATGGACTGAGGGAGCATTGTTAGCAGACACTTTTGTATGAAAAAACATCATTTGCCAATTTAGCTTTCCCATTATGATCCATATGATTGTCACTTATCCTTAAACAAAAAGATTGACATAAGTATTAAATGAAACCATTCTCAAAGGATTTAAGATATGCCTAAAAAAAGTTGGAGGGTATTGCATTGAAGAGCTATAGACTTATTATATGATGTTAATAACTCCATTAGAACTATCATTTTATAATCTAAGTTTTTGCATATATATAAGTATTCTTGTTGATATCTATGACCTAAGCCATAGGGTCAAATATTTTAATGTTTTTAATAATGAGGATAAGATCTGTTATCATTTTAATCTTCTTCTAGAAATACATGATGCAACTGAACTTAAGAGTGATTTCTACAACTACCGAGAAGCTTGTCACTTCTTGACTATTCATCGTTAAAGGTATACGTTCCATAAACTCTTAAAGTTATTCGGAAGGGACCTCAACGAAATAAACTTTCTCCTCTCTGGGAAGAACCTTGTGTGGTGATTGTTATGGTAAAGCTCAGAACATTCAAACTTAAAACTTCAAAGGGAAGATGCTACCTCAAATAAGGAATTCTAAAATTTTTAGGGTATTATCTCCAAGCAACCATTATATATATCCACATTTAGACTTTGATTATATGGGTAACCTCATGACCATGGTCATGAAGAGCATTAATAGTGTAAAGATAGAATAATCCTCACAATTATTTCTCGGTCCCTTTTAGACTCACCCCATCCCAATCAAAGTTCAATCAAACCCATTGGATTCAATTTAAGTCAAAACTTTAATTTCAACAAACTTATAGTCAAATTGAATGTCTTAATGAGACGAACCAATAACACCAAAAATAATCAAATCCAAATCTAAATCAGCCCAAATCAAATATTTGAAGTATTTTTGAAAACTTCAAACATTAATTACAAGGCCAGATGATCTTCAAATTTGGCATACTTGTAAGTTGAATAGAGCGGTTTGACGAGACAAATCCAACGAGCTTGAGAGCATTCAATTCTGACATCATTAAGGCACTTAGATGGTAGATAAATGCTTCATGATGCAATGAAATCAATATAAATCGTACAATGGAGTATTTTGAATTATGCTTCAAATTATCAAAATGCTCATCCAAAAAAATCTATAAATAGAGTCACATTTTTCACATAAGGAGAGTGGAAGAGCTGAGTGAACTAAAATGCTTTACAATATTTTCCAACTATCATCGCTAACGACCACAAACGACGATCACCGTCTTATTTTCCAGATTCCTATGAAGATATAATCCCGTTGTTGGATTTTTGTAATCCATCTAAGGATATTTAAATTTAGCTTATCTAGATTGAGAGAAGAGTTAACAATGGGATTATATTTACGTCAACAATTACTTCTTTAACCTATGTAGTAATGTAAATATATATATTGACTTTGGAAATATAAAATTTATAATGTGTAATTTAGTTGTAACTTTATATTTAAATTATATATTTAAAATTTTGTTCATTTATATATTCTGACATATAATTTAAATGATTCGGGCATTCATTAGAATATGTCAAATCTTTTGGAGCGCACCCGACCTCCTTTGCTTAATTCTTAGTATATATATAAATAAATATTTCAAAATAAATAAATAATTAATATATATTCTGAAATTATATATAATCTGAAAATCAAATCAGTCAGAAAAATATCTCAAACAAATACTTAGAATCATCAAAATATTAATTTTAGATTTTATTTGTAAGTTTTTTTACTATTTCTTAAAGCAGTTTTTTAGCATCAAAATTAAAATTTTATACTAAAAAAATTATTTTAAGAAATACTAATAAAGCCATCCCTAACGAGTCTTTAGTAGTTAAGTTTTATTCTTTTTAAGGATTTTCTAAGTTAGGAATTAGAATTTATTTTTGTCATTTGGTATAAATGTTGATGGCGTGGTGGATATTCACATGTATACTTTAAAAGTTTGTTTACTCATATGTAATTAGTGCTAAGTAAGTTATCAATAGAGTAAACATTCATATCTTTAGATTCAGTTATAATAGTGATTTTTGTTAAATCGTAGCTTAAATGGGCTCATATAGAGAAAAAGAAATTGACTGAAGCCCATCCAAGGCAATCATAATTCACGTGGTGGCCCACGGCCCAAATATAGTCCTGAAAGTCTTAATGATAGTGACAGTGGTAGCATTCTTTTTCCGAGAGCTTCCAAGAAATAGATTTCCCCTTTAAAATTCGTCTTTGGCTACTACTATTAACGCTTACTTAACACAGGAAATGTCTTATTCGGCATCCTTACCGCTCGTTATGCTTTGGACGGTCATGATTTAGCCACACATGGATTCATTTTAGTAAGCAATGATCAACGCATAGTCTTGTAAATGGTTGTGGACAAATTTTATTAACCTACGTTAATAATTACTATTAGCCTAAACGTCCTGATTTTTTTTTTTAAATTTCAGGCATAATCGTGGAGAGTAAGATGGGATTGAGGCTTCGTTGGGGCGGCTTTTTTACTGTTTCTTTAAGCAGTTTTTTAAAGTTTTTGTATTAAAAAACTGCTTTAAGAAGCAGTAAAAAGTCATCCCAAAAGAAGCCTAAGCCGCTCCCAACTCACCTCAGCTCTGAGATCTCTTTGAATTTTGTCGGCTGTATTTTGAAAGAGAAAGTCACTGCCGAGTCAGTTATTTGTGTGTGATTTTCTTTCGTAGTTTTTTTGTTTGAAATTTTGTTGTATATATTTTTTGTATTATTATTGTCAAGATTGTTTGAATGATGGATGTTTTTTTTTTCTGTTGGCAACAAATTAATCATATGCTTATATGTGAATGATTTGCTTATAACAGGTGATGATGAGCAGATGATTGCAGACTTTAAATCAGCTATATTCAAAAGATTTGACATGACAGATGTTGGCCTCATGTCATTATTTTTGGGTATAGAAGTGCATCAGAAAGAGGATGGCATTTGGATTTGCCAAAATAGCTATGCAAAAGAACTGCTTGAGAAGTTCAGGATGAATCATTGCAATAGTGTCTCAACACCAATGCAAACTGGAGTTCATTTCACAAAAGAAGGAGAAGGAAATTTGGTTGATTCAACATTGTATAAAAGTTTTATTGGGAGCCTCAGATACTTGACAGTGACGAGACCTGACATTGTGTACAGTGTGGGCATCTTGAGCAGATTCATGGAGAATCCAAGAGAGTCTCTATAAAGACCATTTTGCTCCCAGGTTCGTCCGGACGAAGTTGGATCGTCCGGGACGATCGGTACAGGTTGTGCAGGAAAATATTGTTGGCTGCATGGTTCGTCTGGAGGAAATTTGGATCGTCTGGACGAAAATTTTCCAGAGAGCAAGTCGTCAGGGACGCTATTTAATTTCGTAAGGACGAAATTCGTCCAGAGCCCAAATCGTCCCAGTACGAAGTTGCGATCGTCCGGGACGATCAGTCTGGATATATATGGAATGAGATTTTTTGGAAAAGAGAAAGGACATCCAGGAGAGAGAAAAACAAAGGAAAAGAAGGAAAAGAGAATTTTTGGGCGACTCCCATCCGTTTTCGTTCGTTGCTGTAGTTAGAGAAGTTGACCGACTCGAGGTAAGGCACATTCCGCCTTTCTCAATTTTCAGAAACGAGGATTTTGACAACATTTCTGTTCCGAATTTTGTTTCCGTTAGCGAATTTCGGATATTATTTTCTTCTGACAAAGGTTTTACCGCGTAACTTTTGGTATGTCTCTGAGATGATAATTGTGCATGTTTTGAATATTTTCCGAAAGATTTTTACCAGACATTTTGAATTCTGTAATGTTTTAATTGAACTGCAAATGATCAGGATGTTGAAAAATGTTTTGTCAGTACAATGAAAGTCTTACAATGTTGTTGTGAATGTTCTGTGGTAATTTGATAAATTTCTGAATCTGTGAATTTTGTGTAAATTCCGTATACTGCCGTTATGCCGCTGAAATTTCGTACGAATTCTGATTTTTCTAAATTGATTCCTTGAATGAATTGAAGTGTTTGTGTGCTATCAAAAGGGAGTTATAAGGAGCTAGGATCCTTTGAGATTCTGTAAGTATCAGGGAAATTTGATATGAGCTCTGAAATTTGAAATAAGTTATGTTCTGGAATTCCGCGAATATCTGTTATGTTATGGTGCTATAAGCACAAAGGGAGATATAAGGTGCCAGAATCCGTTGAGATTCTGTAAGTGTCAGGGAAGGGAGGCATAAGGGGTCAGAATCCGTAGAGATTCTGTAAGGGTCTGGGAATCTGAAATCTGTTATGTGACTTATCTAATCTGTTGTATGAATTATCCGATATACGATTTCTGATTTCTGTACTATTCTGGTTGAATCTGATATGAACTATCTGATATGAATATCTGATATGAATGTGATTTTATATGAATTCTGATTTCGGTACGATTCTGGTTATTCCGTACGCTTCTGTTTATTCCGTACGATTCTTTCTGCTCTGTGACTTGAATGCTTTATTATATTTGTTCTGAACTCCGATTCGACATGACTTCAGTTTATGTATTAGTTGTTTGATTTATGATTGATCAAGTATCCATTCTATGATTTCCGTACAGCTATTTCTGATGTGAATTTCTGATAATTTTGATTGGTGAGTGATGTCTTGCTAAGCTGTTAGGTCATCCTTGTTTTCTGCGTGGTTTTCATATTCTGAAAAAGGGAAGGAAGTTTTGGATTAGCAGTTCAGAGTCTGATCAGTGATTAGGTATTTTGTACTTTTGATTTTTATATAGTCATGACTTTTCTGTTCTGTTCTTTCTGTCTGTAAGCCATGTATTGTATCTGTATATAATTATTTTGAGGAAAGAAAAGATATATGAACTGTTTTGTATTTGTATGTTTATAGTAGCTCTGTGTTTTTCTGTCTATTTGATATTTGGAAGAAAGTCTAAAGCAAATTCCAAAATCAGATCCTGGATTTTCAATGGTTGTGTCATGGCCCGATGCGAGCGGGATCCGTCCCGGTCGGGTTGGGTCGTGACAAACTTTAGTGGTATCAGAGCAATGGTTTTGGAATTTGGATTGTAAGACAGAGCTATAGGAATTGATCTGTGAGTATGTTTGGGGTAGTTCTGGTTTATTTGGATTTTTATTGTGTTGCTTTTGTACTTAGTTTTCTGTGTGATCATGGATCTGCCAGACCCAGATAAGACAGATGGGCAGAGTGCTAGTCAGGCAGCTCCAGTGGACAGTACTATCCCAGTGGTTGTTTCTGATATACTTTCTCAGTTTGCTATATTGATTGCTCAGATGATGAGCGAGACTCAGAGTAGATCCTCGACTGTCCGATCTGAAGATATAGATAGACATCTGCAGATGTTTTTGAGATTGAAACCTCCGAGGTTTGAGGGCACTGTTGAGCCCAGAGCAGCTGAAGAATGGTTGAGGAGGTTAGAAAAGACTTTTGACGGTATGCAGTGTCCGTCGGACAGGAAGGTACTGTTGGCAGTTTTTCTGTTGGATGGGGATGCAGAGCGCTGGTGGATAGGCCAGCAGGAGGAAAAATTTCAAGGGAAGATAAATTCTTTGATTACTTGGGAAGAATTTTCTGAGGTATTCCGATCGTGGTTTATACCCCCTTCTGCACAACAGCAGATACAGGAGAATTTTCTGAGGCTTTTTCAGGGGAGCAGGACGGTGATGCAGTACGAGGCAGAGTTTACTGCTTTTGTAATATCAAAAAAAGCTGCTCCAGGCTCGGGCAGGATCCGTCCCCGTCGGGTCGGGTCGTGACAGCTTTAGCCCGATATGCTCCGCAGTTGGTAAGTACTTCTACTGAGAAGTGCTACAGATTTCTGATGGGACTACAAGATAGTCTGAGGCAGCCTCTGGTACTGCTCCATATTTCTGATTTCTCTGAGCTTGTAGAGAGAGCTCGTCTGATAGAGAATAATTTGATGGCTACTCAGCAGCGGTGGACTGCATGTAGGAAGAGATTCAGGGGTGATGCTTTTAGTAGTGGTTCCTCTGGAAAGAGGAGATTTGTTTCTGGAGACTCCAGGATGAGTGAACAATTGGGATCCACTACAGTTTCTGGTACTGCCGCTACCGGTACAACTAGTTCGGGATCAGTCAGTGGGACACCTGTGCGTCAAACTTTTGGACGACGACATTTTGGCCAGTGCTTTAGGACAACTGGTCAGTGCTTTAAATGTGGTCAGCCAGGACATCGGATTGCAGAGTGTCCACAGGCTGGATTTGATAGATGATCTGAGTTTCGATCTGATAGTAGACCTATTGGTTCAACAGGAAGGCCGAGGACTATTCCTCCATGTACTGTGACTGAAGGATCCTCTGGTAGAGATGGTGGGTCGAGTTTTGTGGCACGGAGACCACCTACTGGTAGTCAGCGGGAGTCTAGTGGTTCAGTAGCTCCAGGTCCAGTTCAGCTACGAGTATGCAATTTGAGTCAGCAGGAAGCTCGAGATGCTCCGGATGTGGTGACAGGTACAATTTATATTTCTGAACATCCCTTTTGTGTTTTATTTTATTCTGGAGCGAGTCATTCCTTTATTTTTGAGCGTTGCTTCGACGTTTTGCATTTGGATTCTGTGACTTTACCGGTTTCGCTTTCCGTTATTTTGCCGGCTGGAAGCAAATTGATCGCCCGAAAGTTTTGCTTTTATGATATTGATATTTTTAGCAAGAAGTGGAAGTCAAGTTTGATTTTGTTACCGATTTCTTCTTACGATGTGATTTTGGGTATGAATTGGCTGAGTCTGTATGAGGCTCAGATTGACTGTTTGAAGAAGCAAGTGAGCTTGCTTATGAATGGTGAGAAATGTGTATTTTAAGGATTACGGAGTGTTCTCTCCTGTCTGATTTCTGTGTTGGAAGTCAGAAGATTGTGGAAGAAGGGTTGCCTAGTATTTTTGGCTTCTGTACGGGATATGAACATAGATCTGGGTTCTATTTCTGATATCCCGATTGTACGGGAGTTTTCTGATGTATTTCCTGAGGAGTTGGTTGGTTTGCCTCCGGATAGAGATGTTGAGTTCTGTATTAATATTTTTCCGGGTACAGCTCTGATATCAAAAGCTCTGTACAGGATGGCACCGAAGGAACTTTCTGAGTTGAAAGTTCAGCTCCAGGAGTTGGTGGATAGAGGATTTGTTC
>NW_021319205.1:3602960-3606641 GCF_001605985.2 Dendrobium catenatum | reverse complement strand
ATATTATAGAAAATTTGTGAAGGGATTTTCTCAGATTTCTACGCCTCTGACGAGACTGACTCAGAAGTCAGTAGCTTTTGTTTGGACACCGGAATGTGAAACCAGTTTTCAGAGGTTGAAGGATTATTTGACATCTGCTCCGGTGTTAGCACTTCGGTCAAGTACGGAAGGATTTCATGTGTTCAGTGATGCTTCACTGAAAGGTTTGGGCTGCGTTCTGATGCAGCATGGTCGGGTAATAGCCTATGCTTCGAGACAGTTGAAACCACATGAAAAGAATTACCCGACGTATGATTTAGAATTAGCTGCAGTTGTTTTTGCTTTGAAGATTTGACGTCATTACTTGTATGGCATCAGATATGAGATCTTTACGGATCATAAGAGTTTGAAGTACATATTTACTCAAAAGGATCTGAATTTGAGGCAAAGAAGATGGCTTAAGTTGATCAAGGACTACGACCTGACGATTCAGTATCAGCCTGGTAAGGCTAATGTGGTAGCAGACGCTTTGAGTAGGAAATCTTCTGGAATATCAAGTATTCACCTTACTTCTGATGAGTATTTGATACGTGATATAGAGAGGTTACAATTGGAGGTGATTTCCTCTACTGGTCCGAATTTTGTTATTTTGACTCAGATGGACATTCAGTCTTCTTTGGAAGAAAGGATTCAGGAAGCTCAGAGGCCAGATTCTGATTATTCGAAGTTGATTGCTCAGATTGAATCTGGTAAGAAACCTGAATTGCGAGTTTCTGATTCTGGTATTATTTTCTATAAGAATAGACTGTGGATTTCTATGTTTGGAGATCTGAGGAAAGAGATTCTGTACGAATCTCACCATTCAGGTTATACGATACATCCGGGAAGTGGTAAGATGTACAGAGATATGAAGAGTTTGTTCTGGTGGCCTAGAATGAAAAAGGATGTAGCAGATTTTGTTGCGAAATGCGAAGCCTGTCAGTTAGTGAAGGCAGAGCATCAGCGACCAGGAGGTCTTTTGCAGTCGTTGCCTATCCCTGAGTGGAAGTGGGAGGAAGTAACGATGGACTTTGTTATGGGTTTCCCTCGATCTAGGCAAGGGCATGATGCCATCTGGGTGATTGTAGATCGATTGACGAAGTCTGCACACTTTCTTCCGATCAGGCAGACGGATCCAGTGGATAAGCTGGCACAGGTATATGTGAAGGAAATTGTTAGATTGCATGGTGTGCCTAAAGTGATTGTATCTGATAGAGATGGACAGTTTACTTCCAGACTTTGGAAGGGTATTCAACAAGGCTTGGGTACAAAGTTGCATTTTAGTACGGCTTTTCATCCGTAGACTGACGGACAGTCTGAGAGGACTATTCAGGTATTGGAAGATTTTCTGAGGTTATGTGTTTTGGACTTTAGAGGAAGCTGGGAAGATCATATCCCACTGATCGAATTTGCTTATAATAATAATTTCCAGTCCAGTATTGGTATGGCACCTTACGAAGCTTTGTATGGCCGGAAGTGTAGAACTCCTTTGACTTTGACTGAGGTGGAAGATAGACAGGAAATGGGTGCTACTTTTGTGGATGAAACTGTGATGAAAATCAATCTGATTAAAGAAAGATTAAAAGCTGCACAAGATAGATAACATAAGTATTACAATCAGAAGCACAGATTTGTGGAATTTTAAGTTGGTGACTTTGTGTATGTCAAAGTCAGTCCGATGAAAGGTGTCAGCAGATTTGGTAGAGTGAGCAAGCTCAGTCCAAGGTATGTCGGACCTTTTGAGATCATTGAAAGGATTGGAAAGTCTGCTTATAGATTATTGTTATCTAATCAGTTGTCTAACGTGAGTAATATTTTTCATGTATCCTCTTTGAGAAAGTGGATGTCTGATTCTGACAAGAAGTTGTCTGCTGATGAGGTTGAGATTCAGGAGAATCTGCAGTACAAAGAAGAACCTGAATTAATTTTGGCTTATGATGTTCATAAGTTAAGAAGTAAATAAATTCCTATGGTTAAAGTTCAGTGGAAGCACCGAGCAACACGAGAAGCGACTTGGGAGAAGGAGTCGGACATGAGGCAAGCATATCCGTATCTTTTCTGACTGAGTTTTGGTTTGGCAATATAGAGGACGACATTTTTTTGAAGTTGGGGAGATTGTAAAGACCATTTTGCTCCCAGGTTCGTCCGAACGAAGTTGGATCGTCCGGAACGATCAATACAGGTTGTGCAGGAAAACATTGCTGGCTGTATGGTTCGTCTGGACGAAATTTGGATCGTATGAACGAAAATTTTCCAGAGAGCAAGTCGTCGTGGACGCTATTTAATTTCGTCTGGATGAAATTCATCCATAGCCCAAATCGTCCCGGGAGGAAGTTGCGATCGTCCGGGACGATCAGTCTGGATATATATGAAATGAGATTTTTTGGGAAAGAGAAAGGACGTCCATGAGAGAGAAAAACAAAGGAAAAGAAGGAAAAGAGGATTTTTGGGCGACTCCGGTCCGTTTTCGTTCGTTGCTGTAGTTAGAGAAGTTGACCGACTCGAGGTAAGGCACATTCCGCTGTGGGTCTCCAAAAGGATTCTGCTCGTGTGGTTCGAATGCAAAGAGTACGATCACACTATCCCGTAGGACAAAGTGGTCGTAGACCTTTACAATCGACACAAGCAGGCCGATGGAAGAGCAGATGCAGTTATAGATACGATTAGCCATAGAGGATAACGGCTTTTACCTACCAACCTCGATGGATAATAATATCTATAACCTAAAAGTTCACGAGATTTCCCCCATTCGATACATCAGCTATAATGGGGTTTATTTGATTGTGGGGATCGGTTTCCTACGGGCGCAAGCCCCCGTAGTTAATAACATCTTAGACCTCGATCTAAGAAAACTCTCGATTAGGGATGTCAGATTATCTTCTCGAATGGGTTTAGTGCAAGGGCAAATTCTTAGGCTTTTCTAATCAAAGAGGAAGAATGTCCCAAATTGGCTCAATCAGATCACACGTGGTTCAGTCAACATTCGGCCTGCTCGAAAAAATGGAAACTGGAGAAAAAGAGAGAAGACATTGCACTCAGACATGCATGAGAGAAGGAAGGAGGTGGCGTCATCCATGTGACGCAGATGAGTAGGATTTATAACTTCCGAATAGAAAGGAAAGCTTACCCACCAATAAGGTATATAGTGGTTCACTCGTACCACTCACCTTTAGACCCTAAATCTATAAAAGATGTAGTATCGTACATACGATACTAACATCTACGACTTAGCTAATGCAATACTGGACTTATTCCTTGCCTGACAAAGGAAGCCAGCTAAAATCACTTAATCGTATAAAATCCATGCTGTCCGGTCCATATGAAAGATAGGAGGGTAGTTTAGACATTGGAATTTGGGATCGACAACTAGAGAAATTCCTAAGCGATCCCACACTTATGAGTGATATTATGCACCTAAAACTAATGCAATTAAATTTTAATTTTAATTGGTTACTAATACAATTTATGCTGGTCAAAGTCTCCAAATCAGAAATGTATGAAATTTTAAAAAGGCTTATAAAAATAATTTTTGAGAATGACTAAACTTCCCCAGGTCCGGCACTTCATCCTCATAAGCCAGATTATCCGGACTTTACCCGCAGGCGGGGAAGTTTGTCTAAAAGAAGAGAGAATGCGTGCATGCGCCCCCGGACGATTCCGGCT
>NW_021319205.1:3504040-3602672 GCF_001605985.2 Dendrobium catenatum | reverse complement strand
CATGGCTAATCGTATCTATAACTCCATCTGCTCTTCCATCGGCCTACTTGTGTCGATTGTAAAGGTCTACGACCACTTTGTCCTACGGGATAGTGTGATCGTACTCTTTGCATTCGAACCACACGAGCAGAATCCTTTCGGAGACCCACAGATTTCTGGCGACCACGATTATATAAAAAAACACAAAAAAAACTCTTTTTTTTTGTTGAGAGTTTACAAGAAAGGAACAAACCACATGAGATTTACTTATGCCGGCGATGCAAACTCTCCTAAAGAAGTTCATGAAATTCTTACTTCTATCAAAGCAAAACTCAGGCAACTTTCAATAGACATTGCCACAAATGATTTGCATGCACACCTTAATGAATGGCAAAATAACTCTAAACAATTCAAACTTGATCCCAAAGCACATTTCTTCTCAATATTTCATCATTCTAGTGGAGTATGAATCAAATGTAACTAGATCTAGTAGCCAATACCTTTCCAAATCACATATCATCCAATGATTAGATAACCATTAACTCATAAACACAAGATTTTTTTTTTACCAACTAGTAAACAAGTGATACAACCAAACCAAGCCACAAGGCTTTGTATGAGCAATACGCCAATAAAAGGGACAACACAAGAAATACAAACTTTCTAAAGTATTTAATTAAATGATTAATGCGCATCTCCGTATGCTTCATGAATCGCCCACAAAATAACATAAGGATTTCTTGAAGGCATTTATTCAAACACCTCGCGTGCATGATTTAATAAGAAACAATGTGGCTTCTCAAACCTTGCCACCATTTACACCTAAAACTTCTAAATCATATGACATAGAGCAAGTGTAGATTCATATCCTAATTGTCCAACCCAAAACAAGGTTAATAAACATGTTGGATATAAATATAAATCAACACATTGCGATGAAATCAACTAATATCCTCGCAAGCAATCATAAACTTTTAACATAATGAATGAATGTGTTTTATAGGAGTAAGGAGATTATAGGTGTAATGACACATACACCATAAAGCTTCCATAGATCTTGCACTAATACGATCCTCTACCAACTAAAACAGCCACATGATTTTTCACAAAATATTGTATCACATAGCATGAAATCCAAACAGGTTTGATATATCTAAAGATGGAAGAAGCAGTTTGAAGATTTCCTTCGTATAACTCAAGACAAAGAAACATAGCCCATGTATGAACCTTTAAAATAAGAATAAGAATAGCAAACATTGAGGTATCTATTCCCAAAACCCAAATCATTCAAAGTCAAACCATTCACATGTTACCACTTAACTCAAGATCGAAAGGGATTTAAAGACTACTCATTGCATATTCATCAACTCAAGCTCAAAAGAGCAAAATACTGCTCACATTCAAAAAAGAGATGCAAAGAGAGGGAATAAGCAAGGGGGAAAGAAGATGGAGAGAGAAAAAAAAAAAAGAAAGAAGAATAAGAAGAAAGCAGAAGAAGGAGAAGAAGGGAGCTACTTACAGCAATAGTGAGCAAATCAACCTCTAACAGGGCAGGAAATTGAAGGAGTTAGGTCCGGCCAGGTCTCGCGACAGTTTGGATTCGCGAACAGCAAGGGGAAACCAGGGTGACTTCGGCTTTTGGAGCTCTGGAGTCGGACAAGCCTCGGCGTCCGACCTCTTAGGCTGGAGCAAATTGAAGGCAAGTTGGGGGAGGAGCTCGGGAGAGAGCTGGGATCCGAATGCCATAAGCCAAGAGAGAGAGAGCGTGCGATCTCTCCACGAGGAGTCCCGCCTGGATGTCCGAATGGAGAGGAATCAGGAGCCAGGGGAAGCGGGTTCGGAGAGGGAGATCGGGCGTGCGGTCCAGGCGGTGGGAGCAGGGGAAGTCGGGTCGGTCCTGGCTCGTGCGAAGCAGAGAGGGGAGAGGCTAGGGCGTCGGGCGTGAGGGAGGCTTCGGGCTGTGCGAAATCGAGCACTAGAGGGAGAGAGTGTTGGCTTCTAGACTCTGACGGAGGCAGGAACCACGGGAGCAGGGCTCGGCCTGGCTCCTCTTGCCAACCTAAAAAAAAAGATCGGGAGAAGGGATATTTTCTTTTGTCTCGGCACGAGCTCCTTCTAACGTCTCCCGTCCGAAAGCTCAGAACGGAACTGCGACATTCTGATCTCTCCTAAAGTCGTTTGAAGCCACCTCTTATTCGAGGGCTCACGCGACTGAAAACTACAGCGACGACAGGCTTTGAATTTCAAGAAATCTGAACCGTCGAAACAAATTCCTGATCTAGGAAATTAGTTTGAACCACTTAGAAAGTCAGATAGATTTAAATTGAGATTAAATTGAGCTGGCTTGAGTTAAACAAGAGTTCAAATTGAATCTAACTTGATTCGGGTTGGATTGATTTGGGCTCAATTTGAGCTAGATTTGGATAGGGATTTGATTCAAATTGACTTGATTTAAAAGGGGATTAGGCTCGATCAGTTTAATCAAATAAAATTGAACTCCGATTGAAATCGATTCGGATCAAATCGAGCTCGAATTGGGCTCGACAAGGACCAATCGTATCGATCGAATGCACTCGAGAGCACTCGAGCGAAAAACGAGGTGATACATGTTGACCTCATTATTTGAGGTCAATTTCCCCAGAATCAATTCTAGCACCTAGGTCTTCGTAGCCTAGAATAGACGTCACCCGTAGGATTTCTCTTAGGTGGATACCTATTTACGTAGCATCGATTATTCTCAATGTAGTATTCGATTACAAAATAGGAGAAATTAAAATCTGCGTGGTGATACATAAATTTTCCCACCAATACAACTTATTGGGCAAATGATCATGAGGAAAGAAAAGGCACAAGTGGATATGTATTTTATGTTGGTGATACAACTTTTACTTGGTGCACACAGAAGCAGAAAGTTGTAGCCTTATTTACATGTGAGGCAGAGTATATAGCAGCGGCGGCAGCGGCAGCGGCATGTGAAGCAATGTGGTTGAAGAATTTACTGAAGAAATTTTTTGGAGAGATTGATGAAGCTACAACAATTTATATGGACAACAAGTCGGTGATTGCATTGGCTAAGAATCCAGTACAACATGGCAGGAGTAAGCATATTGATGTGCGTTACCATTTTATCAGAGATGCAGCAAAGATAGGTCAGGTTAGCATGGAGCACTGCAGTACAGAAGATTAGGTAGCTGATTTGTTCACTAAAGCTTTGCCGACACCGAGGTTCAAAAAGCTAGTGAAGATGCTTGGGATGAAGAAAGTTTTGGTTTGCGGGGGAGATTGTTGGATATTTCAAACCCAAACAACGCATCGTTTTAGATTTTATTTTATTTTTAATTATTGGACGGTTAAAAAAACTGTTTTTATTAAGTGTTTTAAATGTGTATGAGTCCATTCCTAAGATTGAAGTGTTATCCCGTGAAAGACACTTTTTAGTTTTTGCTCTCTGTTTCGTTTTGTTCCCGTGAAGACAGTGAAGAAAACAAAAAGTTTGTTTTGAGTTTTTTTCTTTCAAAGCTTTTGTTCTGTTTTTTGCCTTCATCACATTCATTGCTATCTCCCTCAACTCCATTATCCTCACCGCTTTTTCAATTCGCATTTCCTCGACGGCTTCTCACTATAACTCTTAGAATCTCTGCATTTTTTGTTATCATCATCTACTGGCAATAGCTCTCACTCTCATCTCCTGAGAACTTTTTATTTCATTGTTTTTTTTCTTTTTTCTTTTTTAAGTGAAATATGCATGTGTAATAGTATTAATTTTGATAATTATCATGATTTTTTTTTTAAATTTGTTCGATGTTGAATAACTTCTCTCAATAAAATACATATATTATATATTATAAACACATCTGTAATAGGTTTATTATCATATAGCATATTAAATATTATTTTATCCTTAAAAAAGAAAAAAAAAAACAATGAAATAAAAAGTTCTCAGGAGATGAGAGTGAGAGCTATTGCCAGTAGACGATGATAACAAAAAATGCAGAGATTCTAAGAGTTATAGTGAGAAGCCGTCGAGGAAATGCGAATTGAAAAAGCGGTGAGGATAATGGAGATGAGCGAGATAGCAATGAATGCACAAATCCGCATATAATAATCTCTCCCGTGAAATAGGATAGACATTTTTTTCTTATAATAAGAAAAAAATGGCTGATGCGGAAGAAATCAAGTTGAATGTTCGTTCCAATTTCCAAAAGGGGTACGGCTGACCACCTTACTTGTAGAA
Source organism: Dendrobium catenatum (assembly GCF_001605985.2). Classification (NCBI taxonomy): domain Eukaryota; kingdom Viridiplantae; phylum Streptophyta; class Magnoliopsida; order Asparagales; family Orchidaceae; genus Dendrobium; species Dendrobium catenatum. The sequence continues at coordinate 3,598,459 of NW_021319205.1, read as the reverse complement.
TAATATTTAATTCTAATAGGACACTACCAAAAAATAAGGCCGTCGTAGCACAAATTGCAACCTTTCCTGTCAGTTTTGCCCGCCACAAATTTATTTGCAGCGGTTTTATGACCGCTGGATGTCCGCCGTGATTACAATACGCTGCAAAGACATTACGCAGCGGTTTCAAGACCGGCGGGGTGGTGTTGTGGAATGCTGAATATTGCAGCAGTTATAACCGCTATAATGTTCCAGAATTGCAGCGGTCATGACCGCATCTAAATATGAAAAAAAAAACGATCTACAGAATTGTGACGGTTAAAACCGCTACTGTGTTGCAGTATTGTGGCGGGGTAAAACCGCCACTAATGCCCAGAAATTTTTTTTTTTTAAAACGAATCTTACAGACCAAACACGCATAAAAGTTTTAGCAGTTTTTGCAGACCGAACAAACAGAATTATTAAGCTCCATTAAAAAATCATTAGAGAATAATAATTTATTAATTTTCTCAAATTCTGTTGCAGTTCTACAATTCAAAATACTCATTTATCAAATGAAAACATATAATGTATTAGTCATACAACCTTCTAAAATGACTAAGAAACGCCAAGAAAAAAAGGTAAGTTGTACAAGTCATGCAACATTCTAAAATCATCACCGAAGCATCTATCAAATGAAAAAATAAAATCCTGAGAAATAAAGGAACATTAGAGGTGCACCACTCTAGAAAGCTCATCGGCTACGCATTCATAATCAAACTCATGAAAGAGCATGAAATACAAGGACATCAGAGCTGCTAAATCACCATTATACTAGCAAATTTGCAAACAAACAACATAAAAAAATGCTATTAACTCTCATCAAAATGACGAACTGTAGGGAGAACAATGATGTCTCTCATCTTTGTCTTTTCTTATATCATCAGACAGAACAATGATGTATCACAAGCAAATATACATATGATTAACACAACCCCATGGCATTTTCATAAAAAAACTAGCATCAGCTCAAAGACATGTGAACATTTGTTATCCACGAGTTTATAATGCAGTGCATCATCGGACCACCAATTCCTCACTTCACTACTACGCAGCTTTGAATTATCAAGACATGACGACAAATGTTGAACTTTTATAAGATCCATCAAACAGTTAATTGTAAGGCATAAATTAGAACATTCAAATCAACTTGAACTTCCCTTCAAACATGCATGCCAAATTTAGAGCATCTCAAGAAATTTTAAGCCATCACAAGAAACTTTTAAGAATTTAGCAAATTCAAAAAATAGCGACCAAATGACGATCGGAACAACAAAAATAGGGCAGATGAAAGACGAGTTAGAAATTACCTATGACCGACAACCAGAATGGCAATCGGACTTCGTCGGTGATGACAGATTCAACGACGGAAATGGATTTATACCTCAGCGCCGGTGTATTTGGCCGTGGATGAGGATTCGGAGGCTACGACGTCGGACGTTTCAAAGTGCGATTACAAGGAACTAAGAGGAGCCGGAGGAATCGTATACGCGCGAGGCGCTCGCAGGTCAAATGGCTCGACTAGGGCACGGGGGAGAAATAAAGAGCCATTTCTATCAGCGGCTAAAACCGTCATAAAAAAGCTAATATAAAAGCGGTAAAAATGGGCGTCATAACTCATATATAGCATCGGTTATAACCGCTGCAAAAACAGAGATTTAGCACCGGTTTACAAACCGCTGCTAAAAAAGGCTGCGAAAGCTTCATGTTTTTGGTAGTCAGTGTGGAAGGTTTGTTTTAATTAATTGGGTCAAATATTCAGATCAAGGTTGATTCACCCTTTAACTTAGAGTTCGGTGGAAGTCCGACGATGATTGGGCGAAAGTAGATGAACGACGAGTCCTACTCGCCCCATCTAAGCTCCAAGCAGGTCTCTTTCCTCCGCCACAAGACTGTGACGGAGTTCCGCGCGTGCAAACGAATGGAATTGCACAATTTAGTTGATTAAGAAGAGATCCATAGTGAAGTTTCTTTTGAAAGATTCAAATAGGGATCTTGCGCGCAGAGAACACGGAGGCGTGAATTCTTTGGTATAGATGGTTTTTAGATTTTTTTTTTAATTGTAAAATTTGGATCAATGTGGAGATTGTTAGGATTTATTGGTCCAATTTTAATTATATGACTTCGTGTGACATCACATTTATATAAATTCTTATAAATAGGATGTATAATTTGATGTAAAATCTTGGGGAAAAGGAAATAAATATTTAGATAGTTTCCTCCAACAGCTGCTCCCTCATCTCCTTCCCTCTCCCTCTCTCTCTTGCTAGAAGGTTCAAGAAGAGCTCAAGATTCCTCCTAGATTTCTTAACATCCTGTAACAAGGACGAAGATTGTCCTGTAGGAGTCGCAAAACCGTCAATAAAAATAATAAAGGCCCAGTTCTTTGATGCAGGAAACAACAGGTATATGTTGATTAGAGGTAGTTGAAGTGTATGACGCTGATGGTGATCAAGCAAGGAGCCGATGATGGTTGTGGCAGAGTTGTGTTTTATTGTTGTGCGGACAACAGTAGTATATCAGCACACTAACGATGCCAATTGAGTGGAAGCCTGATGGTGATGAGGTTTTGATCTTTCCTTTAAGAAGGGGTTGAAGTGAGATGCTTCAAAGTGTTGTATATAAGAGGTCAAAAGAAATCCAAAGATGTTTTTGATATCCGAGATTGCTTGTCAAAATATTGCTTAATGGTGTTGACAAGTTGATAAATTCACTGTGGATGTTTAATATATTGAAGATTATTTATCAGAGCATTACTCAATGATTTTAGCTCATATAAAGGCGGTTAAGAGAAATTAACCAAAGATATTTGACATATTTGAGATTATTTGTCAAAGCGTTGCTCGATGATATCAACATGTGTGGAAGATGTCGAAAAAATCTACTAAGGTTGTTTGATTTATTTTAGATTGTTTGTCAAAGTGTTACTTGATGACTGCAGCCTGTGAGGTAGAGGCTGAGGGAATTCACCAATACTTTTTGATATATCAGAGGTTGTTTGTCACGACATTGCTCAATGACATTAACATGTATGGAAGAGGTTGAAAGAATCCACAAAAGATGTTTGACCTATCCGAGATTATTTGTCAAAGCATTGCTTGATAACGTTAACTTGTATGAAAGAGGATGGGTAAATTTACAAAGGATATTTTTCTTATTCGAGGTCGTTTGCTAGAGCATTACTCGATGATATTAACATGCATGAAAGTGATAGGAAGAAATCAACCAAAGATGTTTGACATATCCAAGCCACAGCCCCTCCGATAACCATCACCCACCGACTAGGATTCCTCTGACCTCCATTGCTCATCAACTATAATCCCTCCAAGTACCAACACCCACCGACTACAGTCCCTTCGTCACCCGTAAACTACAATCCCTTAAATTTTCATTGTCCGCTGACTACAATCCCTTCGACCACCATCACATGTCAACTAAGGTCCCTCTGACTACCGTCGCTTGCTGATTACGATTCCTTCGATCACCATCGCTAGTTGACAAAGGTCCATTCAACCACCGTTTCCTGCTGACTATGGTCCCCCTGACCTCCATCGTCCGTCGGCTATAAAAGTCGCTCTACGAATTTTAAAACCTAAGTTATATTTTCTCTCTCCTCACTTTTTCTCTCTAATTTTCCTAATCCGATTCTTTGTTGCTGTTTTCCTAATCCGATTCTCTGCTGCCGAAAATGAATAAGAAAATTAGCTTCAATAAAAGAGTAACTAGCATTAGATATTTATAATACAATAATAATATAATGATAATATAATTATATAATTTAATTAATTTTTAATATAAAATTCATATATATATTATATATATATATTAAAAATTATTAAAAATATTCATAAAATAGTTAATTTTTCAAAAAAATTATGATGAAATCGGTTTGCAAAATAGATACTTAATAGTCTTAAAATCTCCATTTCTACTAATGGGTGACAATTTTTTAAGTATTTTCACGAATGCAAAAAATCACAAAAAATTGTTATAATTAAAATACAATAATATATATCTTATAGTGAAGAAGATTTATGATTTAGATTTAAAATGACTCTTAAAAATTATTAGCTTGGATCAAAATACAAGTTATTAAAAGCATCATCCCCATCACCCATTCCGCACTTCATTCCTATATAAACTCCTTCCTTCGCCTCCTCACTTCTCACTCCTCACTACTTTGAACCCAACCCTCACACTCAACTCCATTTTCCTCACTTTTCTTCTGATAATTTCGATAACATAATTTAGTCTTTCTTTCTAATTCTAATCTTTTGAAATATAGATCTCGATAGAGCTGATTCGACCTTATGGAGGAAAAGCATGCATTAATACTATATAACGAGAGTTCCACACCACTTCCTCCCTGGTGATGTAGATCAAAACCTGCAATGAAGAAATAACAAGACAAACAATAGATAGAACAGTGATTCTATATTGTAAAATGTAAAAACTATCTTCTCCTTCTTCTACAATCTGCTAATATACCTATCTTCCTTCTGTCCTTTCGGTATTCCCAAACAGGGACTGCAACAAAAAATATAAAGCTGTACTATAAAACTAGCTAAAGTAATTTAACTAGTGGCCACATGCTATACTAGTGATAACGGTATAATAAAAGGAAGTGTTTGTAAGATAAAATACTCCTTAGGTGCACCAAACTAGTGATGCACCGCATCATTCGCTCCCGCCGTGAGAAGAATCAGAGTGTACCGATTCGACGTTAGTTGGACTGTCATATGGCGGAACATAAGCAAAGAGATCAGTAACGTTAAATGTGTGAGATGTAGTGAACTCGGCCGGAAGATCGACGACATATGCATTGTCGTTAATCTTTTTACTGATAGCAAACGGTCCCCACTTCCTCTGGCTTAATTTGGATTGAGAACCTGGTGGCAATCTTTCCTTGCGTATGCGAACATGCACCAAATCCCCCGGCTGGAAAATTTGTTCCCTGCGGCGTGTATCAGCTGCTGCTTTGTACATTTGAGTTGAATTGTGTAGCTTAAGGCGTACATCCGAGAGCATTCGGACGAATTGATCCGCAAATGCACCCGCAGCTTTGCTTTGGCTTTTAGGAAGGACTGCAACGTCAAGGACAGTGTTAGGCAACTTAGTATAAACAATGCTAAACTGACACATACCAGTTGACTGATTAATTAGTCATCGAATTAAATGCGAATTCCGCTTGGCACAAAATGTCATCCCACAACTTTGGATGCTCTTGGACAATGCAGCGAAGTAAGTTGCCAAGAGTTCTGTTGACCACTTCGGTCTGCTCATCCGTTTGCGAATGATTAGCCGAACTCAACTGAATTTGGGTACTCATGCGTTTCCACAATTCCTGCCAAAAATGGCTTATGAATTTTACATCTCTGTCTGACGTGAGACTTCTAGGAATATCGTGAAGACGGACCACCTCCTTAAAGAAAAGATTGGCAATGTTGAGGGCGTAAAACGTCTTCTTGCACGCAATAAAATGAGCCATCTTCGAGAATCTATCCACCACGACCGAGATGGAATCATTGCCTCGCTTAGTTTGTGAAAGTCCCAACATGAAATCTAAACTTAAATCTTCCCAGATAGATTCTGGTATAGGTAATGGTTGGTACAAACCGGTATTTTGCCCTCCTCCTTTATAGCTTTGACATACCGTGCACTGCTGTACAAATTTAATCACATCCCGGCGAAGGTGAGGCCAGAAAAATCGGGATTGTAACTGTGCAATGGTGTTATCGCGCCCCATGTGTGTTGCCAATTCACCGGCATGCGCTTGTTGGATGATACGTTGCTGCCAGGAGGACTTCGATATACACAATAATCCGTTTTTTGAACAAAAATCCTTCCCGTATGGAGTAGTCTTCTACCGGTTCCCTGTTCCTACATTTGGACCATATTTCATTGAAATAATTATCATCAGAGTATAAATCTTTTATGCATTCTAAGCCCGAAAATGCGGTTTGTAGTTGGGTTAAAAGAGCAACCCACCGACTTAAAGCATCAGCTACCCGATTTTGGTTTCCACTTTTGTGTCGTAACACAAAAGTAAATTTTTGTAAGAAGATGACCCAGCGAGCGTGCATCCGATTAATGTTCTTTTGCGTGTTGATATACTGAAGGGCCTTGTGATCACTACAAAGAACTAAATCTTGATGCAACAAGTAGTTTTCCCATTGTTTCAATGCTCGAATAACGGCATATAGCTCTTTGTTCATATACAGTCCATTTCTGTCTAGACGGGCTTAATTTCTCACTAAAGAATTCGATCGGCTTGTTGTCTTGAGACAATACTACACCAATTCCCACCATAGAGGCGTCAGTATCCACTGTGAAGGGCTTTTAGAAATCGGGCAATGCCAAGACAGGTGCGTTGGTTAGTGCCGTTTTGATTAAGTCGAAACTTTTCTGATGCTCAGGAGAATTGTGACTGCTTGAGAATGTCAATGATCGATGCCATGAATTGAAACGACGGTAGAAATTCACCAATCCATGAAAGCTACGAATATCAAAAAAATTGCGAGGTTCCGACCATTCTCGGGTGGAACTAATCTTCCGTGGATCAACTTTCACCCCTGCAGCCAAAATTAAGAAACCAAGGAAAGCTACTTGAGGAGTTGCGAACTCACATTTGAGAGTATTCAGATAAAGCTTGTTGTGCCGCAAAGCCTCAAAGATCATCGTTAAGTGTTTCAAGTGGTCTTCCAATGTCAAACTGAAGACTAATATGTCGTCAAAGTATACGACACAACACTTATTTAAAAATGGCTTTAAAACTTCATTCATTAGACTCATAAATGTTGTCAGAGCATTGCACAACCCAAATTGCATGACTCTCCACTCGTATAGGCCTTGACGAGTTTTAAATGCTGTCTTCCACTCGTCGTCAGGACGAATCTGGATTTGATGATAACCACTCCGCAAATCCAGTTTGGAGAAAATCTGTGCTCCTGCCAGTTTATCCAACATATCTTCCATGCGCGGCATCGAAAAACGGAATTTAACCGTGATCTTGTTTATAGAGCGACTGTCACTACACATCCTCCAGCTGTCATCCTTCTTGGGCACTAATAGAGTAGGCACTGCGCAAGGACTGAGGCTGTGTTGGATTAACTGTTTTTCTAACAACTCATCGACAATTTGCTGCAAGATCTTGTGCTCGTTCGGGCTCATTCGATAGTGCGGCAGATTAGGCAATGTCGCTCCCGGGGCCAACTCGATCTGATGTTGAATGGTTCTAACAGGTGGTAATTCATATGGTAATTCAGGCGGTGCAATGTCTGCATATTCCTGTAATAACTGACTGATGCAACTCAGTATGGACTGAGACTCCGTGGTGGTGTTCTGCTTTCAGATGACTAATGCCAGAATACAGTCTGATTCTTTCCAAGAACTAAGCAGAGCTTTACGAGTAACAGCAAACAGCGCAGTCTTTCCGCTAGGTGGACTGTTATCCTGCTCCTGAGAGCCCAACAATAGTCTTAGCTTCTTACCCTTCCAATCAAAGGTATAAGTATTTGCTCGGCAGTCATAAATTGCTCCAACATCAAATTGCCACGGTCGGCCAAGAATCAAATGGCACACATCCATATCTACTATGTCACATATATAGAATTTCACTTACGTAGTGTCGGCCAATAGATAGGGATACCTTGCACATGTCCGTCACCGCAATCTCTATTCCCTTCCGCACCCAACTTATCTTATATGGATTTGGATTGGGTGATGTTTTGAGTTGTAATGCTTGAACCACAGCACGAGAAATAACGTTCTCGGTACAGCCACTGTCGACGAGTAAATCACAAACCTTCCCCTTGATCGTGCCTTTAGTTTTGAATAAAGCATTACGTTGAGTTCGGACAGGTCGCCGTCGAGCAATGAGCAGTTTTTGTAGCACACAGACTAGGGGTTCACCTTCATCACCCGCCACATCTTCTGCATCCACATCCACCTCCACATTGTCACCGTCTAATTCATCTTCTTCTTCGCCATCCATCAGTTGAATCTGTGCCCGAGTCGGACATTCATTGGACTTGTGGCCCACTTGGAAACATCTAAAACATTTTATGCCCGAAGGTTTAGCATACGGGTTTTCCCGTGCAGGGCCTTTACCCTTTTGAATTTCTTTGGGATCCACCATTTTCTTCCCACTGCCAGAGGGCGTGTTTATGGTAATTGGAACATTCATCGATTTGCTATTGCCTGAGGTGTTCTGGGAACCCAGTTTGCTAGTTTCAGCTGAAGGATGAGGATCAAAATTCCTCCTGAATGGACGATTATGAGTCTGCCTTCTCAACTAATTCTCCACCTTAAGGGCATAATTAACTGCTTGTGACAACGACCAAACCGAATTTAATTCAAGCCTATCTTGAATTGATTCTTTCAATCCGCCAATGTACCTTGCGACTAATTGATTATCCGACTCATTGAGGTTATTTCGCGCACTCAATCGATAGAACTCTTCGGTATAGTCATTAACTGATCTAGAGCCTTGCGAGTAGTGTTGGTACTGTATATACAGCATTTGCTCAAAATCTGTTGGAAGGAAGTGGCCTCTTAACAGTTGCTTCATACGGTGCCAACTCCGCACATTTCCCTTTCCTTCTCATCTCCTGGAATGAATGATTTGTTGCCACCATGCGCTAGTTCCGCCCTTTAGCCGGCACGCCACATATTTTACCTGTTTCTCCGGCTCAATCTCCATATATACGAAGAAGGTCTCAACAGCCCTCTCCCAATCCAAGAAATCCTCTATATGTAATTTGCCCTCAAAAAAAGGTATATCTAATTTAATCCGAAATTCACATGGATACTTGTCTCTAGCGTTCGGGCGGCGCCGTCGATTCGCCACAGGCTCCTCTTCCGAATCTGTTAATTCGCCCGAATTAAATTGCCGTAAGTCAATGTCAAAATCTGAATCCATTGGCCTTTGAATTTCTTGTTGACACTCTCTGTCCGTCGCGGGCTCCCGTCTCGCTGCCGGTATGATCGCCGGAGCTACCGTTAGAGCATGTAAGTTCCGATCAAGACGAGCGTTAATCAACCTCAATTTCCGGCGCATTTCTCCAAATAATCTCTCTAGATTATTGGCAATATCATCGATTTTCCTTACCAGTTGTCGGTGCTCCGACCACAGAGCTTCAAGGCTGTGATCTTCTCCAGTAGCCACCCGGTTGCTTGTATCTCCCATTCTGAGCTCTGATATCAAATATGATGTAGATCAAAGCCTGCAATGAAGAAATAACAAGACAAACAATAGATAGAACAGTGATTCTATATTGTAAAATGTAAAAATTATCTTCTCCTTCTTCTACAATCTGCTAATATACTTATCTTCCTTCTCTCCTTTCGGTATTCCCAAACGGGGATTGCAACAAAAAGTATAAAGCTGTACTATAAAACTAACTAAAGTAATTTAACTAGTGGCCACATGCTATACTAGTGATAACGGTATAATAAAAGGAAGTGTTTGTAAGATAAAATACTCCTCAGGTGCACCAAACTAGTGATGCACCGCATCACCTGGCCTCCTGGATGACATAGTCTTAGACTATATAACGAGAGTTCCACACCACTTCCTCCCTGGCCTCCGCCTGATCACCGGAGTTGGCGTGATTTAGTAGCTGCTCCATCCTTTCACTATCACCGTGAGAGAATTGGTTTGGCGGAGGATCTGATCTTTATATATCATCTAAGAACTAGACGGCACCGTTGCCTCCATCGCTGCAAACCCCACAGATCTTTACCCGTCGGTTTACACCTTATCCATATATATCTCCACAGACAATTCTTGGCACTACCTAGCTTCGCATGAGCCAATTTTGATTTTCGCTTAATGTGTCGCCGTCGAGGGGAAACTGATCCTTGTTGGTGGACGGGATATATCATGTGACACTATCTAGTGCTAAATGTGTGGATTATAGATCTATTCACCAAGGAGTGGAGAAAGGGCAGATTGATGTCAACCTCGCGTTCTTTCTTTGTTTGCACGGTGTTTGGCGGGAGGGTTTCTATCACCGGAGGGCATGATGAGATGAATAACACACTGCATACGATGGAGATTTACTATGTAGAGGTAGATGAGTGAGAGGCGATGGTGAAGGAGGTAGAAGAGAGTCATGGAGTACGTGGTAATCGAGGGCAGATTCTGGGAGATAAGTGGATACGTAACGAAAACCCAATGGCAGTTTACTGATTCAACTTAGTGGTATGATCTGGACAAGGGGGTTTTGCTAATTGAGGAAGGGGTGTGCTCGAAAGAATAGGGTTTGATAGCCTTCTTCGTCAGATCAGGCGACGAGTTGTGGTGTATGGCAATGATAAGAGCCAAGGAATATAAGGGAGTGGGTGGAACGAGGTTGCTCAAGAAGTATAGGGGATGAAGGGGACATCATGCTTGGCAATGATGGGAAGTGGCAAGGTTTTCATGATATGCAGTGCGAGAGACTGCGGAGGTGCCGCCGATGGCAGTGAGGGTTTTGAGGATGGAATTTTGGACATTGTAGCATGAAAATTGATAAGGGTTGAGATGCTAGCGAAGGTTTCAGGGTTCATGTACTCTGCTGTCTTTTCTATTTAGAAACGGATAATTTTTTTTTTTTTGGTCGCTGTTTGTATGCGACACTTTTATAGAAATGCATCATAATACAAAGCCTAAGTGTATTTTTTAACGGTTTATCCATCAAAGCATCGATTTATTGAATTGCATCAGTACAGTCTTTCATTTTCGTGAATGAACTTTTAAAATAAAGGTTCATACACAGCTCATCTTAGCATGTTGGTTGAGAGCTTAGGCTTTTAACTAAGAGGTCTTGGGTTCGAGTCTTTGTGTATGTGTGGTGTGTGTGAGTTTGCCTTAAATGATCTAAATGTCCCAAAAAAAAAATAAAGGTTCACCTAAGCTCTTTTTAAATCAATACAAAATTAATCCTAAAAAAACATACTAACCTAGGATTAATACAATAAATGTTTTATCTATTTTTTACATCAAATATTATTTAATTACTTTTATTAAAAATAATGCAAAAATATTAAATATAGCAGTTAAAATAAATTTATAATATTTTTATTACAGTTGCCATAGCATCTTAGATTTAATGCAGTTGTGTTTATCTTTTTTTATTTTTATTTTTATTAAATTATTTATATATATATATAATTATTGTAGTTTTATAAAATCCATTTTAATTCATTTTAATTAACTCCTATGCACTTTACATATGACAGTTTCTTTTAATTTTTAATTGTGGCCGCCCCAAATTTACCCATAAACTAAAATTATTGGATTAAACTGGCAGCCAATTTTTTTTTTATTCCATGTATTAGACCCTAAAGATGTTTATTAATCTAGAAGCATATATGAGTTGACAACTTCCTAAATTAAACTCGAGACTCTCCAAACTCCAATTTCAATCAGTTTTATTATTTTTGAACCTATCAAGATGGTTTTCAAATTTTAAAAATATCAACTTTTCAAATTTGGTCACTCTATCAAGCAGCTCGTAGGGGCTCTAGCAATGACTATATGCATAAGACCAAAAGGGTGAAAAGACATGATGTATTCAAACGAAATGCATTGGATTCTAATAAGATTCAGATACCTCGATTCAAGAAGCAAAATTCTTAGTCATCTGATGATGTATATTCCAATTATGCCTGGCCAACCAACCGAAAAAGCCAAGAAAGAGTACTTGTCGTGTGCATAGAGATCTTAGTCTCAATCCTAACGGATTTGATTAATAGTCAAATTGAGCGTCTCAATTAGACTAACCCAACGACACAAAAATTGATTCAATCCAAGCCCAACTAGGTCCAAAGAAGGGGACTTAAGAATATTTGAAAGGTTCAAATCATTAATTGGATGATCAAATAATATCCAAATATAACATGCTTATTGTCAAATTGAGTGACTTGACAAAACGAATCTAACAGACTCGATATATAATGCTTAATTTAGACATCTTTAAGAAACCTAAATACTTGATGAACGCTCTATGATCAAGGGAATTAATATGTGCTGTTTGGTGGAGCAGTCCGAATTTGCCTTGGATATTCTCCATATTCATGGAGCATGCCACTCTCAAAAATATATAAATAGGCCCGCACTCCTCACATGAATGGGGACCTTCTCGTAGAGACTTTTGGATGCTAGGACCATGGGCTAGAAATCAATAGAGTTATATGGCTTGAAGAATCACAGAGCTATAGGGGTGTCAATATTTGACACAACTAGTAAACTCGAACCGAACCCAACTAAAAAATTTTGAGTTTGGGTCAAATCATTTGAAAAATGGGTTGGGTTCAGGACACTACAGGAAAATCATTAATTATTGGTGGTTTATTCCAGCGATTAGCATTAGATTTCTAGCAATTTTGTAAAACATTGGCAGCTTTTTGATGATTTTAAAGCTGCCGGTAAAAACTGCGTAGGAAACCTTTTCCGGTGATTTTTTTCACCACCGGTTAGTTTCTGGCGGTCCAAGCATCGGTGACGGCTGATTTTTTTACCGGCGGTGTACCAGCTGTTCAATCACCGATATGATTATCATCATTCTAATAGCATAGACCGCCGATAAATCGCTGGTGATTTACCGGCAGTCATAACTGAAGGAATTGCCAGTGGTGGACCGCCGGCGTACCGCCGGACACCGTCGGCAAACCGCCAGTATTTACCGGCGATTTTAGTAGACTCCCGGCAGCTATGGTTAGCCGTCTGATATTGAAGTTTCCGGCGGCCAATCGACGTTTGAAAAAAAATTTTGACAGCCTCCGCTCTATTTTATTGATTTTCACCCTAAACTCTAAACATGTACAACAAATATAATAATTTTCACAAATATGAGTAACACGCCACTATATTCAATCACAACAATTATCATAAATATATTCATTAAAATAAATCAACTCATAATAAGTTCATAACCAAATAATAAGTCAAACCAAATAAGTTTATATCATAAGTTTAAACATATGTTCATCAAACCAAATAAGTTTATAATAAGTTCATCAAACAAAAAAGTGTACTGATACTCCTCCGTATCCTCACTGTCTGGTGATGCATGTGTCTGCTCTTGCTCTTTCTTCTTTTGATTTTCATATATGTAGGATCGCATCTCTACCTGCATCTCATTTTGAAACTTTCTTATCTCTTATATTTCTCTCGTCAGCACTGCAACTCTCTAGCTTATACTTTCTTCAGCTCCACTATGATCATAAAATACTGAGGTGGATGAACTGCCTCATAATCATAGCCTTGCGAACCCAAGCCATATACCCTCCCCCTCATATAAAATCTGTCAATGTATGATACTCAAAAATCTGAGTCGATCCTAAAGATGACCCCTCACCAGTAGACTAACGACTTTCCCGAGCTCATATAAAATCATCCTACGAGAATAAATTCATAAAATATATTGATATTAGAATGAGTTTTATTATAATAAATTTCTATTTACAAACTCCAAAATACTATACTCACATGAGCTTTTTTAGTTTTTTCATTAACCTACTGATGGTCAGCTTGATGTTGGTGAATTCTCGTATGAAATTCTAACGGTGTCGGTTCCCGACCAAAAAACTCTTTCTAAAAATAGAAGATATATTTATAATAATATAAATATATTTATTAAACTAATTTAAAGCTTTTATCAATCATCGTCTATGTTCTGTATGATGAACAGATCCACCAGTATGAAGAAAGCTTCCTAAACCCCCACAGTTAGATGCTCAGTTCTGCTTATTCTGCTCTCTTATTTTTGTGAACTCAAGGCTCACCCAAGATCTACTCAGATCTGTCCATACACCCTCTCCAATCCATATTTAATGCTGCCCAAACTTTTTAATATCTATGAACATGTCCCTAAGACGGGTCGATTCTCTCCTCTCAAAATTTATTCTGATCCTCGTGTTATGCTCATGCAACTACCTAAATTCTTTATGTAAAAAAATATAGGCATAACAAAAAAAATTAATATAAATTAAATTAAATATTTGAATTCATGCCAAATAAGTATACATGAAATTCTCCAAACCATATATCCCTAATTTTCTTTCGGATCTTCTTCCATGATAAGTAAGGAGCATCATATTTATTTTTTATGATATTCTGAATCTTATGAGTAGGTGGCCTTGAAAGATTGAAGCTGTAAGTTAATTTTTTATCAATAACATATAATATATTAAAATACAAAAAACTTAACAACATAAATTGAACTTACGTATCACCCTCAAGCTCAATATATTGATGCTTATATGTTGCAGCTGCATGATTCCCATCACCAATCTTTGCTTGTCTAGATGTTCCATCGTGTTCTGGCTGCATCGGATATCGGTAATAATATGGGTGGGGGTAAGGAGGGTAAGGGATGGTGGATGGACCAGTTTGTGATGATGGTGGGGGTAATATGGATAGAATGGTGCTGCATGTGCCTGATCTGGAGAGAGAAATTGATGACTCATCGACGGAGGAGAGAAGTACCCAGGAAAGGGTGGTGGTACAACAGCAGGTGGATCTGACTGGCCCTGCTCACTAGGAGAATGCTGCTGACTCCTGGGTGGTGGTGGTGATGATATAACTGGTGGAAGTGATCTCTGGCCCTTACTTTTATCAGACTATCTAGGTCTATTAGGATTAACACTGAACTTTTTTCTAGAAAACTTTGAAATAAATGATCTATGAGGAGGATCATCACCTAAAGTCATCTGCATTAAAAGAAGCAATTAATAAAGCATTGTAATATAATGAATTGACAAAAAAATAAAGAATACAGAATACACAATTATGAATTATAAAAATAAAGAATTACATAATACAAAATAATGATTAACATGTTCATTACTCAGAATATAAAAAATACAATTCTATAAGTATAAAAATTATTCAAAAATATTATAAAAACTACAATTCTAAATTATAAAATTATTTAGAATCATAAATATTTTCATTATTATCCATGGTATCTTCACTTTCATCCTAATTCTCACTTGATAAGTTAGTTGAACTATTCACATCTTCTAACTGTATTTTAAAACTAGGGAAGAGGGAAGCGAAGGGAAATCGTGAGCAGCCATGGGGGAAGAGCCCCCCGGCCAGAGAAGCGGCGAAGAAGCGGCAAAATCGCAAACCCTAGCAGAGAAAAAAATCTCGCGCCAACTTTATTGTTCTTTTGAGACTTACAAGCCTACAACTTGACATCTCATCCTATTGATGTGTGTTGCTACAATTTATTATTGATCAATTATTCGTCGTGCTTTTATTTTTATGACAGCTAGTCAATCTTGTTTATCTCTACGACCACTAGGGTATCTTATAATTAAATTAGAATTCTAAATTTGCTAGTTTATTTTATGTAAAATTAAAATGAATTATCCTCTTGAATAATTATATGTTTAGATTTGAGTTTTTGTACAAGATTAGATTTAATTTCAAACTGATCATACCTTCTAAGTCTATTTTATAATAAGGATAGTCTTCTATGTATTTGGAAGCAATCAATAGATAAAAAATATTTGCTTTTGCTCAACTGCCTCTCTCTCTCTCTCTACTCGTCTATCTTAGTCTCTCCTTCACCTCTTGATGTAGAAACTTTAGGGTATATAATTTCTAATACAACCTAAGAATAAATACAAAATTAAAACACACAAAATTCACAATCCATTGGTTACTAAGTCATAAATTTTATAAAAACATTATTTTTAAATATGCACAACAAGCATGCTTTGTTCAATATAAAAGATAATTTGATTATCAACCAAAATCTACAATTTCATAATAAAAATAACAGCAAATAATAAAATTCAGCAACTAAACAAGTGCATGCTTTAAAAAGGCAAACCTCACTTAACAAAAATTCAATCACCATACAAATACAACGACTAAATAGTTATAAAGATAAGAATAAAAATAGAAATCACCCTAAAGGAAAGAACAAAATGTCAACCTGGAACAAGGAATCTCTCCCGACATGTAGTCATTCACATCTCTATGAAACACTCGAAGGACACACATACAACAAGCATACAAATAAAAAAAGAGAAAAATTAAAAATATATTCCAACATTCAATGCTCAATCAATTTAATTATGCTTAATTGAGCATTGAATGCTAGAATATATTTTTAATTTTTCTCTTTTTTTTATTTGTATGCTTCTTATATGTGTGTCCTTCGAGTGTTTCATAGAGATGTGGATAACTACATGCCGGGAGAGATTTCTTATTCTAGCTTGACGTTTTGTTCTTCCCTTTAGGGCGATTTCTAATCTTATTCTAACTATTTAGTTGTTATATTTGCATGGTGATTGAATTTTTGTTAAGTAAGGTTTGCTTTTTTGAAGCATGCACTTGTTTAGTTGTTGAATTTTATTATTTGTTGCTATTTTTATTGTGGAATAGTAGATTTTGGTTGATAATCAACTTATCTCTTGCAATGAACAAAGCATGCTTGTTGTGCATATTTAAAAAGCAATGTTTATACTAAATTTATGGCTTAGTAACCAATGGATTGTGAATTTTGTTTGTTTTAATTTTGCATCTATTCTTAAGTTATATTAGAAACTCTATACCCTAAAGTTTCTACATCAAGAGGTGAAGTAGAGACTAAGATAAATGAGTAGAGAGAGAATGACTAAGATAAATGAGTAGAGAAAGAGAGAGAGAGAGAGTTGAGTAAAGGCGCATATTTTTTATCTATTGATTGCTTCCAAATGCATATAAGACTATTATTATTATAAAATAGACTTAGAAGGTATGATCAGTTTGAAATTTAATCTAATCTTGCACAAAAACTCAAATATAAACATATAATTATTCAAAAGGATAATTCATTTTAATTTCATATAAAATAAACCAGTAAATTATGACAGCTAGCTAATCTTATTTAATTTTTAAATAATAGTATTTTTGGTATTAAATAAGATATAATTCAAATAAAAATTTTAAAATTTAAGAGTTCACATAAGATCTAAATCAAGTTGGAAATTCATTTGCAACAACTTGCTCAATATCCCTATTGCTTACAAAATACTTGGTGATAAATTATCCAAATAATATTTTAGTATTTTAAATAAATATTACTCATTATGCACATTATGAAAGAACTTACTCTAAGATTGGTTCAACTTCTTCATAGTTCAGTAGCACATATAAATTGACTATTTTAATTTCTAAATCGTTGAGAAATTTTTCAACACATTTATCACTAACCTTTCCATAACTTCTAAATACTGATAGTGCAGCCTGTGATTATTCTTCTACATTGAAGTCCATCTTATGACCAATTTTTATTCTTGTACTCCTTATATGGGTCTCAAAGTAGTAGGAGGAAGTGAGTAGTTTCTTGAGATAAATATGCTTCTCATATTGATCCTTATGGTCATGCTTTATTCTTAACATATTTATTCAACTTATCCAAATATCTATTAAACAATTAAAATTATTAAGTTATTAAACATATATTCTCAACTTATTCAAAACTATTAAAGACTTAATAAAAATATATTTTATCTCTCAAAAGGATACATCCAATGATATTGTACAGGTCCACCAACTCTAGCTTCGTAAGATAGATGTACTGGAAGATAATCTATAGAATAAAAAAATTTTGAGAGAAAATTTTTTTTCTAACTTGCAGAGGATGATTGGTATGTACTCCTCGCTCCTCCGCAAAGCATCTTTGCTTAGTTTAGATGAGCATAGGTCTTTGAAGAAAATGCTAAGCTCAATCAATCGATTTGATATGTAATCTAGTAACATACATAATATGATTAGAAGAAGAACCTATATAATTATGTGACAATCATGACTTTTTAGTCTAAATAACTTCGCAGATTTCAAGTCAACACATTGACTTATGTTTAATCCATATCCATCAAGCATTTTTAAACTTTTAAATCACTGACATATTGATTTTTTTTTGCTCTAATGTGAAAGAGTAAGGTGCTTTACACTTCTTTATTTTGTCGTCAGTGGTTGTTACTAACTCTAAATTTTTTTATCGGTAGTATTCTTTAATGTCTATCCTTACTTTAACATTATCTTTGCTCTTACCTTTAACATTCATAGTTATATTAAAAATATTATCTAGAAAATTCTTCTTAATGTGCATAACATCCAGATATGCCTTATTAAATTAGTTCTCCAATATGATAATATGCATAAAATATATTTTTTAATCTAATTATGTTGAACACTATATCCCTAAATTTAGACTCTGATAATATTGGAAAATTAATAATTGTTAAAAAGTCAGAAAGTCTTTGTAGTACATCATCATCACTTAATCTAGGTGAAGGAGGTGGCCTCTCAACTCTATTTTTAACAAATTATTCCTTATTTCTCTGAAACTGATGATCAATATATGAACATACGATGACAATCAAATCAAGTATTTTTTCCTCTATATTTTAGTGTGAAAGCTTTAGTATTCTCCATATAGTAAGGACAAGCTAATTTTCCTATTGTGCTCCAACCAGATAACATATTATAAGCTAGAAAATCGTCAATGATCCACAACAATACAGCTCAAAGGAGAAAATTTTATTTTGTTGATATGCCATTTGTGAGAACACCTTATTTCCATAATAACTTGAGATCATTAATTAATGATTGCAAAAAATATCAATTTCTACTTTTGAATTATGTGGTCTATGTATTACAAGTGTTAAGAACATGTACGGAGTAGTCATGCACATCTCTGATGGAAGATTGTATGGTCTTAATATAATTGGCCAACAAAAGTATGATGCAACTGCTTGACTATATGAGATAAAACCATCGGCACATAATTCAAATCTTATGTTGCAGGATTCAGCAGCAAATAAAGCATACACTCTATCAAAATATTTATATGCTTCAGCATCTGATGAATCAGAAATAACACCAATGTTTGCTAATTTTTCCTTATGCCATCTTATATAGCCTGCTGAACTCATTGATGTGTAGAGTCACTGAAATCTTAGAAAGATCGGTAAATAAAATAAACAGGAATATGAAATATCTTTCTTTTGATGACATTATTTTCTCAAGTTTGGCTTAAATCGATGCGCATTGCAGGTGCGACAATAAACCTCTATTGCATCAACTTTGTAGTATAACATGCATCCATTGATACAACAATTAATTTTTATAGTGGTGAGACTCAACTTGGATACTAATTTCTTCATTCGGTATAAATCTGAAGGAATTAAATTGTCCGTTGGATTAATTTCCTTGAGAAGATCAATGAAGTCATTGAAATAATCATGAGAAATATTATATTCAATTTTAATACTTAGTATCCTCATTGTAATTGACAATTCTAAATTAGTTTTGCAATCGTCCCAAATTAGTTTTTGAGCTGCATGTAGTAAGTCAAAATTTTTTTTAGTTTATGCATTTGGTGGCTCTTCCACACTAGCCCTTAAATTAGGACCTGCTACATCAAAAATAAGTTATTCATACGGTCTACTCATTTGATCTTAATAAAATATTTCAAAAGCTGTGGATGGACCGACATGAGTATCTTTGTGTGGCTCGTACTCACCATGTGATGTCCAAATCCAGTAGTTTGGAAGAAATCCCCTATAATATAAATCAAGTTTCACGTCATTGGGCTTGAGGATTGCTTGATTTTTATACTTCGAACATGGATATAAAAATATTTTATCGAATTTAAAGTAATGCAGTTGAGATGCAACTTGAATGAAAGTCTCAACTCCCTGTATAAATTCATCTGTCAATCATTTTCGACCCGGTAACAATTTGTGATACATCCAATATCTCTCTTCTTAGATAATTACTTGGACGTTAAAACAAACGTCCTCCTACATAGTTATGAAATCAATTATTAGAAGATATGCACCCTGAACAAGTATATGTGCTATACTTTTGAGACTACTTCACGTTTAACCATCATGAATAGCCATAAGGGGTTAAACTTATTCTTCATTCTACTTAGACTTGACAGAGGGAATGAAGAATGCTGTTCGTAAAGCTACAATGTTAAGAAAGACTACAACCTATGAAGTTGTGTAAGACTCTAATTATGTGATATCATAGAATGCAAGAAACATGTGAGAGCAATTCAGGGCAATTGAGCTTCATATAAACTTATAGTAAACTTGTTGGAGAATTAATTGCTCTTCAGAAAGTATGAACTAGAACCTTCACTTTTTGCTTCTAAGTTGCTAGTGCACACCAAAAACCCCCAACAACACTACTTCCAAAAATGAAATATAAAAAATATATGAACTAAGCATTCTATTTATAATATGAAATTCAAATAATTTACGTGCCCCTCCAACCTAGGATCCCTTTTTTAAATGATAACGAATGTACATTTGTGGGTAGCTTACGATCCTTTTCTTAAAGGATAGAGAAGGTACATTATTCGGCCCCATCAACCTAGGATCCAAGTTTAAAATGTGTGAAGATGTCATTTTGAAACTCTTGTTTTAGATTCCTTGAGTATTCATAAGTTAGTAAAATATGAGTGTTAACTGTTAATACACCTAAATACATGTAATAATTACCTTAAGGTGATAAAAGTAAAAATTATTTATCTTCCTATGAAAATTCAATTACATTAATAATCACCACATGGGATATCTTCAATACATATATAACTATCATCTCAATTAAACACTCCAGAACAAATTAAAAGCATTAATCATATTGCAAGTCAAGAGTATGCAAGTACCCCCAATAACATACATGTTAGTTACCTAAATTAAGGGGATTCATATTTTCATAAATGTGTTGTATATCCTGTAAACTATTGCAAGTAACAGTTGGTATGACTTTCTCATTCAAGTGTGTGAAATATGCTAAATAGCCAAAAAGAAAAGTCTCCTACATGTTTCTTGATCATATAGAATAACTGCTTTTGTGTCATATAAGTGTACTATACATGCACTATATAACAATTCCTACGGATGAAAATAACAAAAAATAAAAAAACAAAAAACGCAAACCTATGGGACTCGGACGACGGATTCACGGAGGAGTTAGCGAGATCTTCGGCCTTGCTTTGATACCGGAGCGGGGTCGAGATCTTTGGCCAGAGGGATCTTGTCGGCAGTCGGAGGGAGCTTGTCGGCGGCCAGAGGAGCGTCTCGATCGTGCAAGAGGGCGGAGGAGACGGGGCCACTGTCGGAAGGGAGAGAGATGACGATGCGAGCAAATGAAATGGAAGGCTGTGGACGTCTTATTTCAAGGCTTTTTCCGGTGGTGTTCCGACGGTTCAGACTGCCGAAATAAAATTACTTAACACTGGCAGTTTAAACCGTTGGTAAAGCGCCGGTAATAACTAATGCCGGCAAAATAACCGGCGGTTATTTAACCGACGCTAATTCCGGCGGCGTTCATCTAAAAAACTGCCGGTTAAACTGCCGTTAGTACCGGCGATCACATAACCGCCAGTCAGGACCGCCGGTAATTCAAGAATTTCCTGTAGTGGGATTATGACCCATTTGTATAACCGGGTAGAGTTCGGGTAGACTTGGAAATCTGAAAACACCCGGTTTGACCCGGGAACATCCCGCATGAGTCGCGTGACTTTTCTAATATTTTCTAATGAGAATATTGGGTTTTACTTGAATCCTAGCCATGATCCAATTTTGACACCCCTACGGAGCTCCAATTAACTCGGCACCAATGCCGATTTGAAAACTATAATATGTTGGCAAATATATGAAAACGAACTTTGCATTAATTAAAATTTGCTGAAGGAGCTTAGAATAACTTAAATTTAAAAGGAGGAAACAAACAAACATGTTTTCTACTTTTTCTACTTTTCCATAAAACAACAACAAAAACAAGAACAAACCTTCATCCCACTACGTGGGGTTGGCTACATCAATTATCATTTAAATCTAATAAAGAAAGATAATTTCTAATATTTTCTAACCAAGTCTTTTTAGATCTATCTCTATCTTTCTTAATATGAGGCAAATCTAATGCATCTGCTCTCCTAATCGGGACCATTCAGAATACTGTCTTTTTTCTACATTTCCATGAATACAAAAAATTAATCATATATCTAATATAAATATTAATTTAGTTTATAAATGCGTAATAAATTTAGGTTATATTATAGCTTAATTAAAAGTTAATCAATTTTAAATTAAATTTTAGATTTTCTTAATAAGCTTTGCACCTGTACTTATTTGTTTTGATTTTTTTAACATTCATTTACTAATTGTATGATGATTTTTATTATTAAGAAGTAAAGATGAACATATTAGTTTATTGTACTTATTCGTAAACTAATCAAGTAATTTTAGGGCCCTTTGCATGGGCGGATCCCCTTATATGTGAGGGTAGGCCTGTAAAAACAAAATTTAATGTATAGAGGGATATTTTTGAAATTCTACCCCCCCAAAAAAAAAAAATTTTTTGCCCTAATATGACACATTTGGTATTGTTTGTCCATAAAAACTTCATCTTATAAATTTGATATCATTATAATTTTTTTTTTTGATTTTTTTAATTATTACTATTTGATGTTATTATTATTATTTTATTTTATTTTTAATATTATTGTTGCTGTCATCTATTTAATTAAAATTTTGCCCACCCTAAACGAACAAGCTGGAAAGTGTCTAAACACACTTAAAAGTGCTTGGTTTCGACTCTAAATTTGTTGAAATTGTAGTTTGGATTATCTTGATGTAATTTTTAAAACTTTTAATTCAAATATACGTTGAGATTCAAGTATATTTTCTTAGAACATCATTCTTAAAATAAGAAAAATCTTATAACTTCAAATTATTAAATATTTAAATAGGCAAAGTGTAACATACCTCGAATCAAACAACTTTTTAAAGTAGCTCAAAACAAACTTTTTCTCTCTAGCTAGTTGGGTTAAGAAGAAAATTTGTTTTATTTTGAAAAGTTTGGTGGACTTTGACATTTGTATAATTAATTCCTAATTTTCCCGAGATCTCAATGGCATAGTATTCAGATCAAACACTATAGTGCTGCCAAGGAAAAATTTTCAAGTTTCAAATTCTATGCACACGAACTCCTTAGGACCATTCCAAAATAGAAATGAACATACAAATACAGAGCGTGTTTAGAACAAATAACATACATATGAAATCATGCGGACTTACCATAATGGGATAGAATATTGTTGCAGTAGGTATGACATGGGCGTCATAACATTATTAGTGTTTTTCATATTTAATTAAGAAACTCCACAGTTAAATGTGCTCATCCAGGAAAAATTTTGGGATGAGTGAAATCTTGGAAATTTACTCCAACATGAAAAAATCGTGAGATCCTTAGGCCAAAGCGAACAATATCTCTTGATAGTTAAGAGTTTGGACTATTACATATTGTTAGATATGCTTTAGAGTAAATGAAGAACAATATGTTTCACTTTGAGTTAACAAAGCCAATAGATATAAGAAAGGAGCAAAGTTGTTGGTTCCAAGCATGGGGTGCTTGCTTAAGATCAAGTATATAGAGAAAGATAATTGATGGAAAAGAATTATTCTCCTTAAAATTTTATTAGAAACTTGGTACAAAATTTATAGATACAAGATAATGAAGAAAAGGAAAGTGAATTAACACCCATCGTAAATATCAATTTAATACATAGACTAAAATAAAGGAAAATAAATTAACACCCATAATGAATGTTAATTTAATACATAGGCTCAAAGAAAGGAATGTGAATTAACACCCATAATGAATGTCAATTTAATACATTGGCTAAATGAAACAAAAAAAATAAGGAAATAATTAATTTATTTGATTTGTCCAATAGAAGAAATATTAGAGGCCATATCATTTAATCTAGCATTATACCATAGATGCTATGAGTTTCTTAATCTCATTTGTATTTTATTGATAATAATAATAATAATAAAAGGTAATTTAGCATTATATGAAAAATAAATAGCTTAATATCCTTTTCATTTGCACTCAGGAAATTGACAGTTTAAATTCTGATTTTTTTAGAAATAACCTGCAGTGCTTTGTACTAGTTTTGGCATTCCAAAAGCTGTGAATATTATTTTTTTTTTAGTGATAAACTTTGGAATATTATTCTTTAATATATTTTTATTGTATTTTACTCTAACTTTGTACCACTTGAGCCTTAAAATTTGTTCTAACTTATTCGTCTTTTATTTGCTTACAGTGATTCAAGCGACTTCGAAGACGAGTATGCTGAATCTTGCATTTGTACAATAATGTTGATAGACCTCTTGTTTTTTTATATTTATGGATGGCAATGAGAAGCACAAAATCAAAATTTCAAACTTAAAGCCGGCTCTGCAGATCAATAGAGAAGAGTTTCATAGCAGCTGGTCTATTAACCTTTTATTTATAAGCAGTGAGTTCAGTCGTTCAGATTTCTCATCCAAATCTATTTATTTTGATTTGTGGGTGAACTGTTTAATATCCAATGCCAGTCCAAAACTCCCACTTGAGTCGGCGTGTATAATAGGTTTTGATTTGATTTATAGCTTATCTTGAAATAATCAATGTTCAAGAGAATAAATATGTTGTTAGATATGTTTTTTTTGTTGCCATTTCTTAAGAGAGGAGATGCCCATAGTGTGTCATTTGTCACTATTTCTCTACCATAACTCTATTTTATTAGCAATATTCAAAATGGTAAAACATTGAAATCCATAAACGTATTGTGGGAACAATAATTTCATCAATTATATCATTTTAGAATCTATGACAGTTGAAATCTCCTAATCACAGTTCTGCATTCCCTAATGGAAATATGATAATGTAGATTGATCAATCCAATGTTTGGTCGAAGATAGTGAATGGAAACGAGGAAGAAGGAACCCAAGCAAGCTAGGAAGAGAAACTTGAGTTCTCTTGGCACCAGATTCCTCATCGATCACCGTTGGACTTCCACCCAACCACCATCCGACGACGAAATTCCACTAGGCCACGGACTAACATCAGACTTCCGCTCGGCCACCGTCTGACACCAGACTTCTTTATGTCTGCCAACTGAAGCCTGATTTCTGCCCGATGCCAGATTTTTGCCAGACTGCCAACTAACGTTGGATTTTAGCCCTGCCACCGACTAACGTCAGACTTCCGCCTTGCCACCAATTTTTTCCAGACTTTCACTCATATACCAACTAACGGCGGAATTCCATCCAACAGCCAACTAAAGCCGAATTTCTACCCGACCACCGACTTTTGCCCGACTGCCTATTGACGCTGGACTTCCACCCGGTCGTCAACTAATACTAGATTTCTGCCCAGTCACCGACAGACACTGGACCTCCACACCCAGCTATCAGTTATTATTGAACTTCCACCCGATAACGATCTTTCTAATCTCTGTCGCTCGTGCACCGACTACAGTCCTTCCAACCTCCGTCGACAAATAACGATCTTTTTGCTCCTATGACCCGTCGACAACGATCTTTCTGACCTACTTTGCCTGTCGACTATGGTCATATCGACCTCGTTCGCCAATTATGGTCTTTCTGACCTCCATCGCCAGACAACGATCTTTCTGACTACTATCGTCCATCGACTGCGATCTTTCTAACTACTATCATCCATCGACTATGATTTTTCCGACCTTTGTCGCTAGACTACGGTCTTTCTAATCTCCATCGTCCACCAACTATGGTCTTTTCAAACAACATCACTCGACTACGGTCTTTCCGACCTCCCTCGTCTGCCAATTATGGTCCTGCTGACTAAACGAACTTGTCTATACTGATTCTTCATATTCTCACCATGTAATGCACTCTATATGATGTATATTTGCTTCATCAAATCAATGTCTTCCACCCAAGTAAGGGCCTCATTTGAAATCGACTGTAAATACTAGTGGATTCATTCAAACTAGGCCAGACCATGTGGTTTTTCCCCCCTTTTAGGGGTTTCCACATAAAAAACTCTAGTGTCTCTTATAAACGCTATGGATTCTCTTTTATCTACTTGTGTGATGAATCTTCGTACAAAACTAAGACGTTAAACTTTACATTTCTCTATCGCCATGAATATTCTAAGACACAATAGTACTCTTCATAAATCATTAATTTGAAAACTCCATATGTTGAAACAATCCTATTAAGGGGAAGATTTTATGCATGTAAATATTTTAATATGACAATGTATTTGCAAAATATTTTGTTGTCATGTCTTAAGAACCCACACGCACTAATTAGTAGTTATGAATCCTTATAAGCATAATATTCTTCTGCTTTCTAATTCCATTAGCACCCACCCAACAATTTGTATATTCTTTAAAATTATTTCAGACTCTAAATAAAAAAGAAAAAATTATGTCCAAATAATGTTGCTAGAATTAGGGATGTAAGTGAGTCTAGCCAAATCGTGGACTGCTCGAACTTAGCCATAAGTAAAGTGGGTGTAGATCATACTTGATGTTTGGAAAAGACAATTTTTAATCATTTCGGAGTTCTTCTTGTACAATCATAAGATGAATGAACAAATCGTATGGTGTGATTCAATGATCGTAATGTAGGATCGATATGCAAAGTTTGAACAAATCGTACTATGACTATTATTGCGTCGTGGAATATTCACGGCGATAAAGAAATATATAATTTAATATCTTAGCATTGTATGAATATCCAACACACAAACAAATAAAAGAGACAGCGTAACGTTCATAAGAGACACCAGAGTTTTACATGAAAACCCCTGAATAGGGGAAAACTACTGGGCCTGGTCAAGTTTGAATGAATCCACTAGTATTTGCAGTCAGTTACAAATGATGCACTTCCTTGGGAGAAGGCCTTAGCTTGATATCACAAATATACATCATATAGAGCACGTTACATGGTGGGAGTTACAATAATTAACATAGACATATTTTTTTGGTTGGCAGAACCATAAGTCAATAAGACAGAGGTCAAAAAGATTATAGTAGGCAACGGAGGTCGGAAGGATTGTAGTCAACAAGCGACAGGGATCAGAAAGACCATTGTCTAGCAAAGGATGTCGGAAGGAACGTAGTAGGCGATAGAGGTTGGAAGGACCGTAGTTGGTAGATGACCGGGATCAGAGAGATCGTAGTCGTAGGGTGATGGCCCAATGGAAGTTCAGGCGTTCTTCGATGGTCTGGCAGAACTTGGACTTTTTTTTGTGGTCTGGCAAAAGTTTGGGCCTTAGTCGGTGGTCCGACGGTGGTTTGGCTTAACTATGGGTGTCAGGTGGTGATCCGAAAGAACTTTAGGGGTTAGGTGATGGTTCAGAAGAACTCTGAGCATCAGGTGGTGGTACGACAGAAGTCCGGGCATCAGGCGGTGGTCCGAAAGAACTATGGGCATCAGGTGATGGTCCAGTAGAACTCTGGGCATCAGGCAGTGGTCCAGCGAAACTCATGACCTTAGGTGGTGTTCCGGCAGAACTCAGGGCGTCAAGCGGTTGTCTGACGGAACTCAGGGCCTATGGTGGTGGTCCGGCAAAACTCCGGGTGTCAAGCAATGGTCCGACGAAACTCAAGGCCTCTGATAGTGGTTCGATGGAACTCATGGCCTAAAGTGGTAAAGGTAGACATAGCAATAGTGGACGGACGAAAGTCTGATGATAACGATCGGGTGGAGGCTCGGCAGTTGTGGCCAGGTGGCAAGGATTCGATGGCAGTGGTGTCGGGGTGGAGCTCTGAGATTCTTCAAGCCTTATGGCTTTCTTGATCTCTAGTCCAAGGTCCAAGTTTTTAAAGGAACAAGCCCCCTCTTCATGTAAGAATAATTTATACATTTTAAGAGTGCATGCCTCATAAATATGAGAAAGATCTGGAGCAAATTCACAATGTTCCATTGCACAACCATATTGATTCCATCAATTATTGAGCATCCATTCAACATTTAAGTACCCTAATGATGTCAAAATGAAGAAATCTTGGGCTCGTTGGATTCTTCTCGTCGAGCCGCTTGATTCGACTATAAGCATGTTATATTTGGATATTATTCGATCATCTAATTAATGCTATAAAGCTTCCTAATATGCTTTAAGCCCTTGAATTGAGCTCATTTGGGCTTGGATTTGACCGATTTTGGAGTTGTAGGGTTCGTCCTACTGAGACATTCAATTTGACAATAAGTTCATTGAAATTGGAGTTTGGATGATCCAGAATTTAACTTTAATAGTTTTCAATTAGATATGTCTCGAGATTTGTGCTAGATCAAGATGATTTTTGGTGACACATCAATCTTAATTTTTTGACAAATGCTACTGAATAAAATCAGAGAAATGGTCCATGCTAGCTTAAGATGCTGATAAGCATATAGTTTTATGCTAAAAGTCTGACAGTAATACAACATATTTTTTAAGATAAGGAATTTTATCTACTCTATATGTTAATATGTGACAAATAAAGATCATTTATAAATTTTTTTTATGTTAAAAGAAATGATAAGAAATTTTAAAATAGTTTTAGATAGCAAAGTCTTATAAAATAAAATAAATATTTATTATTTTCAAAGCCGCGTTTCAAAATGTCAATTAATTAATCATTAAAAAAACAAAATTATAATTAAATTAATGACTTTGTTGGTGTCATTAATCCTTTGGTTAACATTTAAAAAAAATAGGCAATGATGCCAGTTGGTGATAGTGAAATGTATTAAAACCTTATCTTGGCTTAGTTTATCAAATGCATTAAATTAATTAAAAAATTAAAACGAGTTTACGCAAATAATAGACTAGTAATCAAGTCATTAAAAATAGATTAGAATGTGTCATTAAGCTTAATTACTTATTGATGGATGTAATTAGATGGTATGTTAACAAAATAGAACTAAGTAATTGACTAAGGCTTCATTTAGGTTTTAATTTTCATTTATTTTCTTATGGTTGGAAAAATATCTAACATAAAAAAAGGTTAATCGGATGACAAAAAATAGATAATTTTTTACTTAAATTTTGTTTTGAAAAATATTTTTGAGAAACAAAATATAAATTATAAGTAATAAAAACAATTTTTAGAAAATTTAAAAATAATTTCAAGTATTTGAGCTCTTGTAAATTTAGTCGCCAATTGTAAATAATATTTTAAGATCCAAATGTGTTGAGAAAATGCTTCAATCTTTTTTAACCCTTTCGTAAACCCTTACGTGAATTATTAATGAGTGCAAAATCAAAGAGAATCAAAGTTGAAATAGATATATCAATGCACCTTAAATTTGTTTTTGATTTACCAGTTTAGGCTTCATTTGGGATAGCTTTCTAAAATAATTTTTTAATACAAAATTTTTTGAGCTATAAATTTTTGTACTAAGAAGCTACTTTAGAAAACAGTAATAAAGTCATCTCAAATGAAGCCTTAGCCTTCATTTGAGACGGCTTTCTTACTGCTTCTTAAAACGAATTTTTAGTACAAAAAGTTTAGCATTAATCTATTGTGAATGATCATTGATAATCACAAAAAATTGCCTTGATCAAGCACGAATCTAGAGGCACATGCATCCAAGTTGGAAACTTATAAATTAGAATTCGAGATCATCCAAACTCCGATTTCAGTATGCTTATAATCAAATTGAGCATCTAATGCTTGATAAACACTCTATGATTATGGGAACTAATATCAGACGTCCGATAGAGCACTCAAACTTACCTTTGATCTTCTCCATGTTAACTAGTTATGTCACTCCAAAAAAAATCTATAAATAGCTCCTCATTCTTTACATGAAGGGCGAGGAGGAAAGGAGAAAATTTGAGAGCTCGATCTCTTGCTCCCTCCATCCAACGCTGGCACTGCTAGAGTTTTTGCCAACTATCGTCACCCACCGACTACAGTCCATCCGACCACACTCACTCGCTGACTAAGATCCCCCGAACACCATCGTCAGCCGACTACAGTATCTTCGAACACTATCGCCAGCCAACTATGGTACCTCTGAATATCGTTGCTCGCCAACTACAGTCCCTTCGACCATCATCGTCAGCCGATTACGACCACTCCACCACTTTTGTCATTTGACTATGATCCCTCCGACCACCATAGTCCACCTACTAGAGTCTTTCTGACTACCGTCACCTACTTACTATTTTCCTACTGATCAAACAAATATGCCAACACTCTCTTAAGAATATGTGTCATGCTGTTCTCCAATTATGTAATATACTATATATAATGTGTATTTGCTACATTGAGCCAGACCCCCTCCTCTGAGGAGAAGTATTATTTTATAATCAATTATCAATACTAATTGATTCATTCAAACTAGGTTATGCCCCATGATTTTTTCCTCTTTCAGAATTTTTCACAGTAAATTATTGATGTCTCTTATGAATGTGCACCCCTATCTCTTATCTATTGTGTATTGGATCTTTATACAAAGCTAGGATGCGTAATGCGATATGCATCTCTCTACCGTCGCAAATTTCTCAGCCTGCAACAAATCACTAACTTGATATTTTTATATTAATATATTTGTTTCCTATCTTATGTGACCAAACACAATCCAAAATTAAAATCTTTCCATGATCCCACCTTTTTCTTACAAAAATATGTGATAAGTTTTTATTCTTAATAAAAAGGAAATAGATTGAGCATTTTATGTGCTTGAAGCAACCATGAGTGATGTAAAGGGTGGGTATGCTAATGTGGAATCTTGGCTAAGTACACAAACGAAGTAGAGTCAAAGCCTAGCAAGAGGATTAAGTGGTGAACATTGAAGTGATAAAACTTATAACATAGTATCGAAGAGAATGTTATTTCATTCATGTATAAAGATAACATATAAATTTTGTTTTATAGATGAGCCATCAAGCACATTATTTCTAATACATTTAAAAGAGCATGTTAGCTAATATTTAGGCTTCGTTTGGGTCAATTTTTTAGCTGCAAGAAAGCCATCTCAAACAAATCCTTAGTCTCATATAATTAGATACTTGGAAAAAAATATGTTAAAATTAAAATAAAAAAAATTTCTCAAGAATAAAGATGCTAAATACTAATGATAATAACTTAATTAGGATCCACTCCAATTCAATTATACTCTCTAATAAATATGAAAAAAATAATTAAGGCAGACTCATACACCTTTGTCTGTTTTTTTTTTTAGTTAAAACCCTCAAAGGGGCCTACGTGTTAATTCCAAAAACCGGTTACAGAGTCCTTAGAAGGAACCTCCAGCTCACTACCGCTCGAAAGAGCTACAAGCAAAAAGTGAAAAATAAAACCTACGAGCCAGTGGTTCCTTTTCCTAAGATTACAAAAAGAATCATAAAAAAGAAATCGGGTTGTGAGCAAACAGCACCCAAAAAAGGAAGAGCTTAATGTCCTCGTTCAGCTTCCTCTTCCTGCAAAATAGAAAACCAAAAAAAAGCAGGAAAAAACAGAAACCTACCAAAATAACCTTGCAGCCAAGTAAGCACATAAGGATAAAAGTGTTCCTGTAAGATAATCTCCAAAAAACAGAAACACCCTTTGTCTGTTGGTTGAGAGCTAAGGTTACTAACTAAGAGTTCTTGAGTTCAAGTCTTGTATATATGATGGGTGTCTGAGCCTTGTCTTAATTGACCTAAATGTTCAAAGTAAAAAAAAACAAAAACAAAACAAAACAAAGACAACAATGCAAATACAAACATAAGAAACCAAACAACTATGGCGTCATCCTCTACAATAAGCCACTATAATAATTAGCTCTATTACCCCTTATGATCAGTTCGCCATAACCAAAGCCAAGAATACGCTATAGCTTGCAAAAATGGTGCAGAAGATTGGTTCAAGAAAAAATATGGACCCAACGGTAAAAATCAACGAAACAGTGTCAAAGCAATTGTCGATATCCATCGGTCGGCAGCAGCGAAAGCGATACACGGGTGTACGCCAGAGCCCGTCGGGCCGGTGGGTGGCGGAGATCAAAGGCACCGCGCAAAAAATTCGCCTTTGGCTGGGCACCTTCGATACAGCAGAGGCCGCCGCCCATGCCTATGATGAGGCCGCTTGCCTCCTCCGCGGCGCCAACACCCGCACCAACTTCTGGCCGCGCAACCAAGGTGGATTTGGCAGTTCAAACACTGGCTCATCATCAGTTCTCTCAACTAAGGTCCTGAACCAGCTCCTCGAACGCTTGGAGGAACAACGGGCTTCCAAGAGTTCACGGCACTGTTTATCGTCTGTGCCGTCAAAGTCGCCGTTGTTTCCTCCTCCTCCGCCTTCGCCGCCGCCACAACATCAGCAACAACATCATAAACATAACCAAGAATTAGAACTCATTAAGAGAATGGCTTATGGTGATCTATTTAGTGAAGTTGGGACCTCAAGTGCTGCTACTACTCATGATGAGATCATGAAAGGCAAAGTGCAGAGGGGTGGGAATTTGGTGGACATGGATCTTAGATTGGAGGATTTTTCGTGCTTTTTTGCGCCATTGGAGATTGAAGGAAGGGAAAAGGTGGAAATAGGGATTTATGAGTACTGGTCAAAGCTTTCTGCTGCTGCAAATGGAGTATGATGATTTTTTTTTTTTTCCTTAAGTTTAAGATAAATAAGAGAGAGTATCATATTGGATGGTTGAATTTGAATCATTTCCATCGATCGAAGAAGACATTAGAAATTTAAGGTATATTGTTGAGTTGAATATCATCTAATTAGTTGAATTAATCATAAGTTAATTGGTTGGATTGATAATGTTTAAAGTTAATTTTTTTAGGCTGAAACAAATTTGTTTCTATTCCCTTTTTTTTTTACATTGAAAATATTTGCTGGATTGGATGATATATTAAATATAGTTTTAAATTCATTGTTTGAATGTATTATGTATATATGTAGTTTGATCTTGGCCATTTTATAAAAAGGAGCAGGTTTTAATGTTAAATTAGTTTAAAGGAGCACGTCAACAAAAAATTTTAAAAAAGGAGCAAAAATGGAACTTGATTATCCGGTTTCTATTGAAACCGATTTATATTGAAACCGGAGTTTCATTCAACGGTTTCAAAAAAAAAAAATCCAAAGAAACCGGATATCACTTAAGCGGCTTTAAAACATAAAACAAAAAACAAAAAACAAAAACCAAAAAAACTGGGTCTCAAAAGTACAAACCTAACGACATCAAATTTGACTCAATCCGAGCCCAAATGAGTTCAATTTAAACTTTTTTTTTTGAAACCGGTTAATATAAATATTAACATTTTAATTCTAATAAATTCATTTGAATGTCTTAATGATATCCTTTTAATGTCTTAATGATATCAGAATTCGGCGATCTTGGGCTGGTTGGATTCGTGTCATCGAGCCGCTCGATTCGATTATATGCATGTCACGTTTGGAAACCGTTTAGTAATCCAAATTATGGTTTGATCCTTCCAAATGCACTTAGGGTCTTTGATTTGGGCAGCTTATTTGAGCTCAAATTAAGTCGAATTTGGTTTCGTTGTGTTCGTATTTTTGAGACATTCAAATTTATTGAAATCGGAGTTCAGATGGTATCCGGCTTAATTTTTTTGGTTATATATCAAATATAAACATTTTAATAACCATTTATTTTAATTTATTTTTTAAAATAATTAAGAAATCTAATATTATGGAATTTTATTTTAATTACATAAATTTATGAGAACAAGTAATTAAAATAAAATTAAAAAATAAAAAACAATTTGTTTATTTAAAACTAAAAAATGAAATATTCAAACTGGATATTTTAATCAAAATAAAACTATACATGCATTTATTTTAAATAAATAAATATAAATAACAGTTAAATAAACTTATATAAATATAACAGTTATTAAGGCTCCTTTTTAATTAAGCCTTAAGAAATAGAACATGGAAATAAAATTTAAAATTTATTCTTAATAGAACACTACAGGAAAAACTCTAAAAACCGGCGGTTATTTCCGGCGGTTAGCATGGCTAAACCGGCGGTTTGTCAGCGGTACGATTGAAAGCCGGCGATTGCACCGACGGTTACAAGACCGTCGCTAATACCGGCGGTCTGTCGTTACGAAACCCCCGGGTATGCCGCCGGTATTAGACGGCGGTTACACCGCCGGGCGAACCGCCGGTAGTACCGGCAGTTAAAGAACCTCCGGTAAACGATGTTTTTCCTGTAGTGGAAACCGTGACTTAAAAATTTGTTTCTCAATAAACCGGATTGAGAAGTTCCAGTTTCTTAAGAAACCGGATTATTTTAATCCAGTTTTTTAATAATAATTATGAAATTTTATTTTAAATTCGGACTTTTATAGAAACCGTAATTTGAAAATTCGGTTTCTATAGAAACTGTATTTTGATGTTCCGGTTTCCATTTTTCTAAGAACCGTATTTTGCCAGTCCGGTTTTGCTCCTTTTTAAATTTTTTTATTGATCTACTCCTTAAACTAATTTAACATTAAAACCTACTCCTTTTTATAAAATGGCCTTTGATCTTCAAATTCCTCCCTCTTCCTTATTATAAATTTTAGCTATATATAAAGCCTATTATATACGTTAATTGATTCATCCGATGATTGTGTGGGAATAACGGGTGTAAACAAGTCGAGCCGAGTCGAGTCACCTTTCGTTTGAGCTAAGGCTTGAGCTTGAATTTTATTCTATGAGTTTGAAGCGGCTTATTTATTATAAAAAAGAGAAAAGATTAGATTTAAGCAATTATTATAATAAAATGATAAAAAAAATAAGAAATTATAAAAAATAATAATAAAGAATCGCCTAACACAAGAAATTAATAGAAATATTAAATAATTTTGTATTTGAAATTCTGAATTATTATATATTTTAAGTTTTTTTTTTTAGTAAAATGAGGACAAAGCCCATTTTAAGCATATTTTATATTAATATTTTTTAAATGGGCCAACTCTTGAGCTAATAAGCAGAGTAAACGCTAGCTCAAGCTTAACTCATTTGTTCATTAAGTTCAGCTCACGAGTCATATATCGAGTTGAGTCTGAGCTATCTCACAATTCAACTTGACTCACTTACACCCAAGTAGAAACTAAAGAAATCAAGAGAAAAATATCAGTATGCTATGATATAATTTATCTTAAATGAATTTAAAAATTATTTAATTTGTTTTGAAATTAATAAAATATGAATATTTTATATAGCATATTTAATAATTTTAAATCTATTTTAAAATTATAACATTTCAAAATATTGTGCATTAATTTTCTGTTAAAGTTTGGGCCTGGTGTCAATATTTGACACGACACGAAAACCCGACCCGGAAAATCCGGGTTGAACCCGACCCGATTTCAAATGTTGACCCGTTTGAACCCGGGTCAGTTCCGGGTTCGACCTGAATCCGACCCGTGACCCGAAATTGACACCCCTAGTTAAAGTATAAGAGATAATTATGAGAATACAAAGATAGTAGATAGGCTGGCAGTATAGACAAATGTGGGCAGGCCATCGACCTCCAGATGACATATGTAAAAAAAAAAAATAAAAATAAGTAAAATAATAACTAATAGATAATTGATGGAAATCATACAATAATGAGATTAGTAAGTTGATAAGATATCATAATTAATTATCAATAATAAATAACAAGTTTATGACATATTGTATATCAGTAATTTTCATTATTTTTTTATTGATCATGATATTGTATTTTTTTTATTTTTTTGGAGTCACTCAAATCTGTCTTTAGTGTTTCTTCATTGTTTATTTTCATCTTATGCTCACTTAAATACACTCTTAAGTTAAGAAAATCATTATGATGATCTTAATTACACCAATATCATTATTACCCATAAGGTTGACATGATACGTTACTTCTTATAATTCATGCACCCACTAAAAGAAGAAAACACGTCTCTCTCTCTCTCTCTCTCTCTCTCTCTCTCTCTCTCTAACATACAAATGTATGCACACAAATGCATGTATATGCACTCATGCACGCGGCCACACACACAGAGGCAGTAGAGATTATTACATGGAGTGTCCGGATTCAGAGAATCATTCGGTTTTATGACTGTGAACAGTAAAAGCGTAATTACTATTCACCACTGTATTTTTACCGTCCACCACTGCGCTTTTAATGTTCACAATCACAAAATGGAACAGTTTTCTATATCCGGACTCCGCACGTAATATATTAATCTCTCCAGGCCAGAGACAGGGATTAAAGAAAACCTTAACAATAACTTTCAATGACCTAATCAATTGAACTGACCAAAGAGTTTAAAGCAGTTAAAACCCGTCAGTAGTGCAATAAGGGGATTAAAGAAAACCTTAACAGTAACTTGCAATGACCTCTCTAGTTCAGATTGATAGTATCTAAAATATAACTTTTTTTATAACTTCTTCATGAATTTTAACAACAAAATTTTGAATGATAGTTAGAATACCTATACGGCTATACGAGGTATATATATATACTTTTATATTCATCTCTCTCTCTCTCTCTCTCTCTCTCTCTCTTGATTCCCATGTTTGTACAAGTATTCATCAATGATATTAATCTGTTTTAATTTCTTTCTAGATGGCCTGCATGCTATTGTGCTAGCTAGTATCTAGATGCTAAAAACTATGCATATGGTGACAAATTCCAAGTTCTAATATGTAGCCAAAAGCTACTTCTACTTTGTCGACATAACGAGAACTATTTCAGCTTTCCTTGGGTTGATGATATGCTGGCTCAGTGGTCTATAAAATTAAATAAAACACATCTATGCTTTTCATCAACTTGAATGTAATCTCTTATATAGTATTCTGAAATTTTCGTCATAAAGCATAGATGAACTGTAGACTTGTTGCCCATTTCCCTTGTGATGCCTTCAGCTATCCCTGTCGGGCTAAATCATGGCCTGTGTGATTCCCTTAGAATTAGAATTACTTGTCGGTTAATGAAATGTTGTGAGAAACTGTATCAACCATTGCAGTGACATTTTGTATTCTATTGAGAGAAGAATGTGGACACCACACTCAGATAAGTTATCTGAGATAACTTCTCTTTACTTGGAGATAAATTTGATAAGGAAAAGAGAAATGAAGAAGATGTTCAACACACAATACAAGATTTTGTTGTTTGACCATGTCCAAAATGCCCACATTTATATTATGAATATGACAAATTTTCGTATATATGGAGGTGTTTTACCCTAATTCGTAGCTTCCCTCTAGTTCTACATTTCACATTTGGTTTTTTTATCAAGACAAGATTCCAAACTCTAGAAGATCAAAATAGACTTGTGGGTTTGATCAAATTGCTCAAATTGTCATCCTTCAAGACAAATGAAAAGATTACCTTCTTGACACAACACGAATGTTGTTGGTCACAAAAACAACTTTTTCATGTCACTAATATTTGTTTTTTTTTTTTGTGATAAAAAAATTCATGCAAAGTGATTATTACAATCCTGATCGTAAAGTTACGATCATGATCAGAGACCTTACACGATTATAATATATATCTTAAGTGATTTAATACGTATATGTGCTCTATAGTCATATTTGAATCATATGATTACATAGTTATCAAACTTTTTGGAAAAATTGTGATTTCTCTTTCTTTATTGAGTGAATGCGCACTCTAATTTTTGGAAGAGCGCAAATTATAGTGTCTCTTCTAGTTTACAGCATGTTTGAAGTTTTTTTTGGTTGTGGACCAAATTTTCTCTCCTCTCTTATAGATATAAGCTTATTTAAGTTGAAACATATAAACGTTTGTTCTCTTTTTAAAGTGTTTGCTTTCTTTTGTAATCTTTTATATTGATGATGCATGCCATTGGGTTGACACTGCCATAACACAAAGTTAGGTGCACTCTTTTTTAAGACAATGATAGCATATTTTTTATAACTATTCATCAAATATTTTGAATGACTAAAATTCAAAAAGGTTCTAAATGATAATTTAACTTTAAGCTGCTTTTAATCTTTTTTCTAGATTAATATGAATATTTATCATTTTATACCTATAACATCCTAATAAATTCGCAACAATAGAGATAAATTCTTACATTATAATTTATTATAAAGATTCATCCTTAACAGATAAAAGTAAAAAATGTACAAGACATTTATAAATGTCCACTTTTCTTCTTCACAACTGGAAAAAAAAGCACTAAAGGAATATCACGTATTACTGGTGGATTTTTCGTGATTTTCCGGCGAAAAATTCTTCATTTTTTGATGGATTTTAAAGTTTTTCGACGAATTTTTGACGGAACTATTTCGCCGGTAAAACGACATCGAAAAATTTTAACAACGAAAAAAATTCACCTGAAAATTTTTCTGGCGGAATTTGGCCGCAAGAATTTATCTGATGGCTGCTCAGCGGAGAAATTCCGCTGAAATAATTAAAAAAAAATAATAAAAATCCTAAGCTAGCTACCTCGCCCAGCCTGCCCGCAACAGTTTAATTATTTAAGAATAAATTAAAATAAAATATTAAAGTTAATAATTAATTAAGTTATTATAATTAAGATAAGTTATTAAATTAATAATTAAATAAACTAAGGTATTAAATTAATAATTATTTAAAAATTATTAAATTAATAATAAACTAAAAAAAACTATAAAATTATTAATTATTTAAATTACCAAAAAAATAAATTTTTCATAAATTATTAAAATTCGTTGGAAAGTCCGCCATAAATATCGCCGGAAACCAATCCATCAAAATTCTGCCTGAAAATCTGCCAAAAAATATGTCAAAAATATTTCGTCATAATCCGCATGAATTCCGTCCGAAAAACCACTGAAAAATCAGTCGGTAATAGGCGATTTTCATGCATGTAGTGAAGGGATCATAAAGTTGGGAGCACTTGATTGTTCTCATATTATTATAATGGAGCTTGTGGGAGAAGTAATGGAAGGATGGTGAAGATAATTCAATGAAGTTAGTTATAAAGCATTGGTAGACAATG
Organism: Dendrobium catenatum; assembly: GCF_001605985.2. Lineage (NCBI taxonomy): Eukaryota > Viridiplantae > Streptophyta > Magnoliopsida > Asparagales > Orchidaceae > Dendrobium > Dendrobium catenatum. The sequence goes on along the minus strand of NW_021319205.1, from coordinate 3,559,686 downwards.
GTGGTAAGATAATGATGATTAAGTAAAAGTAGATGGACAACAATGGTCATATGATGAAAATAAATCATAACAATCGAATGATGGTGGTCAAATGATGACCATAAGGCGATGGGAGGTTAGATGACGACAATCCAGCAATGGCTTGCGGTGATTGCCGGTGTCAAATGTTTGGTAGAGTTATAGAGTTCTTCAAATCTCTAAAATTTCTCCAATCTCAAGTCTAGGTCTTTTCCATAAAAATAACGGTAGTTTATTTATAGTACTTTAGAATATTATTTTAATAAATTTGACCAAAATTTTATAATACTCATTGGAAGAGCCATATTGAATCCTTTGATTGTATGTTTATATATGATGATATGGATAACTCATAGGTATCAAGCAGGTTCATCTTTGAGGAGTGCAGTTAAAAGGTGTAATCATCCAAAATACGCCTTATCTCGAGGAGCATTTGTCGAAGCAAGGTTATAAGGAGTTAAGAACTCACCCAATATAATGGTAAATGGACTATGACAGCTAGGTGATGATGGTCATAAAATAATTTTTAGGCAATGGTGTTCATAAGATAAGAGTCCAGCAACTATAGTTCATCAATGACAATCAGACAATAATAATGGCTTCGATGATGATCAACATGAAATGCCAGATAAAGCTCTATAGCCCTTCTTATCTCCAAGCTCTCTCCAATCTCAAACTAGATCCATTCCAAATAGATAACATGGATCTATTTATAGTATTTTAATAGTAACATTCTGTCAAATTTGATCAAAATTTTATAATACTCTATTAGACAATAACATATATATATATATATATATATATATTGAATCATTTTGATCATAAATTATTTATTCAACATTTGAGTGTCTTAATAACAACCTCAAAGTTAAATGATTATGGGGTCATTGGATTCATCTTGACGTTAATTTCGACTATCAATTTATTTATATCTAAATTCAAATTATTCTAATTCATATATTTTCTAAAGAATCATGCTCCAATGGCCCAATACCTATTTACAAACACCTCCCCGCCAAATTTATCTATTTGCTCACAGGTTATTATTTTACATGGATTTTAATTTCAGTGTATAATGGGCCGGGCTGATTATTGGGCCGACACAATAGCGAGATATGTTGTCAGTTATCAATCCCATCACATAACGCTTTTGTGCCCAAAAAGAAATCCAAAGGCATAGTAATGGAGAAGTTAGTAGGTAGGCAAGGATGGGATTGTGAGAGAGGAGATAGGAAGGAGACAAAGTGATTGGACGTTTGCTTCCTCTCCATCTCAAGCTCAAAGTGTTGAGTGCATGTGGAATGCTCTTTTATAAGAAAGAGTTCAATCATTCTCATTTGACCTTCCTATGATGTGTTAGAATATAGAAAATATCTTAGTATATTTTAAAATTTTAAAATATTATCATAATATTTATTTTATTTTTCTTAGGAGATTATTTTCCGCCATTTTTAGGTATTATTTGATAAAATATAAATTTTTAATGACCGCATACTTTTGATACATAAAAATTTCATAAACTATAACATTTAAATTTAATGAATAGCTGCAAATAAAAGATGAAGCTAGGAGATTATGCCCTAATATAATAAAAAAGATAATCTTTTTTAAGGGATCATGAAGACCATTACGATTGAAGATTCTCATGTGAGAATAAAATATGACATATGTACATGTACATAGGGGAAGAGTTGAATAGCACACATCAAAACTAAAATAATGAGTTTATGTATTAATGTATTATTAACGAGGCTTTTCTACTACTTTATACTTTATTTGAGATGACTTTTTTACTACTTCTTAAAGCAGATTTTTAATACAAAAATTTTAGCTTTAAGAAGTAAGAAAGTAGTCACAAACGAAGCTTTAATCTTAATGAGTTGATAGATGTCATCTATTAATTTATGCAACTCAACTCAAATTAATCCCGATGAGCACATTTGTGGGAAGCATGATGAATAAATAATTATGGTCGTAGGCTATATAGGTCTTTCTCTAACTTAAGACAGTCTCATCATCATTATTAATGTGCTCTGTAAAAAAAATTAATTATGTTTAACTTATGAATACCTATTCTATATTTATTTATGCTGACTGTTATATAAGATCAATGTTAACCTAATTATTTGGCTCATGCCTTTTTTAAACAACGTATATAAATATTTACTTTGACTCGCCCCCTTCCTTCTATATGCTTTAACATTGTATTTCTAAATCACCACGGTTTACTTTTATCATCTTATCTTAACCAATAGATATTAATCTCATCTTCTCACTTGTAAAATCGTTACTCTACCTATTTTTCTCAAAATTTCAACATAACAACCAGTTTATTCTTCCTTAATCTCTTTACTTGTGATCATATGCTCGATAACATTATACATAAATGCCAGCAATTCGATTGAAAGAAAATAAGAAAAAAAAATGTTGAAAAACTTAAATAATTTTTTGAATATTCATAATTAAATCATAAATTATAATATTTTATGCATTAATTTCCTCCATTTCAAAGTCTAGATTCAATTTGTTTCATGTCCTTGTTTGTTTTAGTCTTCTTCAACCTTATTTAACTAGGATACTTGACTATGTTATAGGAACCTAAAGCCACTCGTTTGACTCCATAGGAAGCAACAAGGTGTGGGCAATATAGTCACATCTTGTCTAGCTAGCACATGATACGCATAGTTTTGCACAAGTAATTACCTAGCCTATGTTTTTCTAAGTATCCTAATTCTTCTCTTCCTAGCTTTCTAAAAAATGCAAGAAATTTATGTACATGATTTGCTTCTTGGTTTTATATTAGGGGAAGTCTTATTGTCATGTGATTTTTTTTTTAGTATGTGATGATAGAGTATTCCAAAATTAATATTAATTTTAAGTAATGTAACAAGAGATGATAGGTTAACATTAAATTATATTAGAGTAAAAAAAAAGAGTAATATTATTATTACATGATTATTTTTGTTAGTTTAATGTACCTTTGTGTATATAATTACTGTCAAAAAATAGGGCTATTGCAGCACCATTTTTTAGTTATCCCGGCAGTTATAACCGCCACTAATTTCTTCGCAACGGTTCTAAAACCGTTGCACCCCCATTGTAATTGTAATGCTTTGCAACGATATTATGCTGTGGTTTAAGGACCGGCGGGGTAGATTGGACGAAGTGCTAGTTTTAATAGCGGTTATAACCAGTACAAAGCTACAAATTTGCAACGACCATAACCGCTACTAATATATTTAACGTAAACCGATATCTAGAATTGTGACAGTTTTAACAGAGAGTAGCAGTATGTCTCACACACACACACACACATATATATATATATATATATATATAGAGAGAGAGAGAGAGAGAGAGAGAGAGAGAGAGAGAGAGTAGCAGCACAAATTAAATACAAGAAAAATGAATTCATACAACAAATGTCTTTTCATTATTAGTAAAATTATATATATATAATATTTGCAACAACCCTCCTATAGATTGAAATATTGTAAAAATCAAGAGAAGTGCAAAAGAGAAAATAAAAGCAGCCCAAGAGAATCAGCCTTAATCCAAAATAGATCACAAGCTTGTGGCTACATTAATTACATTAGTTAAGTTCTAATATGATATGTTACTTACAAGTTTAAATATGCATTAAGAATGGAAGATAACTCTGCTTAACTATACATCTTTCTCTTTGTGTTATCAAAGAAGTATAAAATAAGGTTTTATTTGAGACAGTTTTTTATCATTATATTTTTTTCTATCTTAAAAAGTAGCGAGAAAGCTATCTCAAACTAAAAAAATTATTCTGTGCAGAGTCTGGACGGAAAGATCCATCCAGACCGTGAGTGTATATAAAAATGTGTACATACTGTGTACAAATAATGTATGCAAAAATTTAACAGTGTGTACAAATTTATACACAGTGTGTACACTCACATGTACGAATAATTGTTTCCATCAAACTCTGCACATAATAATTTTTCCTCAAACGAAGCCTAAATCAAATTACATATATATTGATATGTCCATATAAATTAGTACATGTTTGATTCAAATAGCCTTTAAAAAAACATCATGCAAGATCTTGATTTGACTTGAATTGACCCCCACGTAATGTAGCCCTTAGTCCTTACAAGAATATAGTCCTTCAATTCTTAGAGACCACACTTAGATCACACCAAGATCCATTCTCTACCTTATATTAAGATTCATTTTCTTTGGCACCTTATATTAAGGTTAACATTTGTCGAAGCTAATCTCTGAGCTCTCCGCTCATATCATGGGTGTATTTATGTTAAGCATTATAAGTATGACTCAATAAATATGTCGTGATATGAATTTGATGAGCTACAATTCTGCACTTACTTTTAAACTATGAGCTAACTCATTGAAAAATATTAATATAAAATATCCTTAAATTGTATTATATTTTAAAGGTATAAGTGCAAAATTATTAAAAATAAAAATATCTCTTTTTTACATCTTAATATTTTATTTTATATTTATGCTAATTTCTTATTCTGTTGATGTAGAAATACTAAATCTAAAAGTGAGAAACAATTATTTAGTATTTCTACACAAAATATTTTTTTTAATTATTTGATATAAAATAAAAAAAATTATTTATTTCAATTTTTTATATAATCCAAGTATTGATATAACTAATTCTTTTTTCCTCTACAAATATATATAGATAATGACAAGGAGAATCCAACCAATTAAAAGATGCCACCACATAGTGCAATCCTTCAACTAGGTTGGTTAGTGATGCTCAAGCTAATTATCACTCCAACTAGTTAATTAATTAACTAATTCAACTCTAAAAGAATAAACTTTACAGCATTATCAATGACAAATAAATTCAATCAACAAATTAAAAAACTCTACTAATTCCCACTTTCTCTCTCCTTTTCAACTTTGACTTCCAAATATCAAACATTCATATGGCACAGAAAGATACCTTTCTATCATGGCATAGCATAATGCATTAAGGCGAGTGCATTCAATGTATGACACCAAATATAGCCATAATAAAGAAAATTTCCTCATTTATGAATGCTTCCTTCCTCCAATCTGTTCTTCCCCTTTGGTCTTCCCTACTTTCATTTACTCATATTCCCATTTGAGGAATTTAGAACAAGACAGCAGATGCATCAGAAACAAGAAAACTTAAAACTGTGTAACAATAATAATAATAATACTTCCTGCTTCCTTGTCCTCAGCTCCCCTTCTCTGTCTACATCCTACGTCCTGCCTTTTTTTCCTTAACCAAACCACCAACCTTCAGAGAGAGAGAGAGAGAGAGAGAGAGAGAGAGAGATGGAGGAGGACAAGAGGGATTTGAAGAAGAAGAAGGAAAGCAAGAAGTGCAAGCCACTGAGGAGAACTCAGACAGATAGCGTTGTGGAGCTTTGCAACTCTGGACATAATCTTTTCAACCATGAGAGATTCTACTTACAGGGAGGATACCAAGCTCACCCAGCTCTTCTTCCCCTACCTCCGCATCTGCCACGACCGTTACTTTTTCAAATTCCACCAGCTCCCATACTGCTTCACTGTAACTTGCCTGGATCAAAACCTGAAGTAGTTCAGAAAAACATCTGCAAACAGAAATATTCTCATGCCAAATTGCTGGAGACAAAAGTTGCTATTTTTCCTACTCAACATGGTTGCAGCTCCCTCCTTTGTCACTCGTGTTCTTCTTTAATTTGTTATTGTTGGTTCTTTCTGCATTCCTTCATCTTGTAAACTTCCAAGTTTTGATATTTTATATGTTGAAACACTAGTTTTCTTCTTGTTATGCTCACAGATGTTGAGCAGAAAACCATCTTATCACATGGAAAGGAATGCACCGATGAGAATGCAAAAATTATAAATGGACACCGAGAATATAACAGGTCTTTACAGACAATGGTTTCTGCCCGGAGGCCAGACTGTTGCGGCACTGAAGGCTTGCCAATATTTCTTCTTGCTAACCATTTTCTTGTCAAATTCGATCCAATGCAGAAAATTTTCCACTATGATGTCAGCATTTCTCCTCGCCCATCGAGGGAAGTTGCACGGATGATCAAGAGAAAGCTGGTTCTGGAAAACATTGATGTCCTTGCTGGTGCCCAGCCAGTCTTTGATGGCAGGAAGAATTTATACAGCTCAGTTGAATTCCAAGTTGACAGGATTGAGTTGTTTGTTAATCTTCCAATAACCACACCTCAATCTTTAAGGAATGCTGAACAAAGTCAAAAGCTTTTCAGAGTAAGTATCAGATTAGTTTCCAAGCTTAGTGGTGAAGATTTGAATAAGTTTTTGAAAGATGATGAAGAGGATGGAGTTCCCCTTCCTCAAGAGTACCTCCACGCTTTGGATGTCGTGTTCCGCGAGAACCCAATGGAGAATTATATCTCTGTAGGAAGATCACTGTATTCTAGTGCTATGGGAGGTGTTAAAGACATTGGTGGCGGAGCTGTGGGATTAAGAGGCTTCTTCCAAAGTCTGAGACCGACGCAACAAGGATTAGCTCTCAATGTTGATTTTTCAGTTACGGCTTTTCATGAGAGCATTGGTATCATTCCTTATTTACAGAAATGTTGTGAATCCTTAAAAGACCTTTCTGTGAGGAAATCAAGAGGTTTGGCGGAGGAGGAGAAGAAGGAAGTGGAGAAGGCTTTGAAAAACATCAGAATTTTTGTCTGTCATAGAGAAACAGATCAGAGATATCGAGTTTTTAGCTTGACAAATGAAGTTGCAAAGAATCTCAAGTTTAGAGACAGGGATGGGAGGGATTTGTCATTAATTGGATACTACAAGGAGCATTATAATCACGAGATTCAATTCATAAACCTTCCTTGCTTACAGATTAGTAGAAGCAAGCCATGTTATCTTCCCATGGAGCTCTGCATGATCTGTGAAGGACAGAAATTTCTTGCAAAACTTTCTGATTATCAGACTGCAAGAATTCTGAAAATGGGCTGTCAAGGTCCTGCCGATCGAAGAAAGATCATCAACCAAGTCATGAAAGGAGAGAGTGGACCAGCTAGGTGATGAAACAGAACTCAATCTTACAATTAATACTTTGCAATTGTGTTGCTATGCATATATTACATTTTTTTTCTTATTTAATGATTGATGCAGTGGCTGCTATGCTGAGGAATTCAAGCTAAGTGTTTCAAGAGAAATGACCGAGCTTCGCGGTAGAGTCCTCCAACCTCCCAAGCTAAAGCTAGGTGACGGAGGGCATGTAAGGGATATCATCCCTACCAGACATGACCGGCAATGGAGTTTGCTCAACAGCCATGTAGCTGAAGGCTCTCAAGTCAAAAGATGGGCTTTGATAAGCTTTGGTGGATCATCAGAGCTAAATTCCTCAATTCCGAATTTCATAGGCCAGCTCTCACATAGATGTGAGCAACTTGGGATAATTCTGAATAAGGAAACAATTATGAACCCATTGTTTGAACAAATGCAGCTCCTCAGCAATGTACATGCTTTAGAGAACAAGCTAAGAAAAGTACATGAAACTTCTTTGGGTAATTTGCAACTTCTGATGTGTGTGATGGAGAAGAAACATAAAGGATACGCAGATTTAAAGAGAATTGCTGAAACTAATATTGGAGTTGTGAGTCAGTGCTGCTTATATTCCAATCTCAGCAAGCTCAACCCACAGTTCCTCACAAATCTAGCTCTGAAGATCAATGCCAAGCTTGGAGGATCCAATGTGGCTCTTTACAACACTTTACCCTGTCAAATTCCAAGGATTTTTGCTGATGATGAACCTGCCATCTTCATAGGTGCAGATGTTACACATCCACACCCTTTGGATGATTTCAGCCCTTCAGTTGCTGCTGTTGTTGGAAGCATGAATTGGCCAGCGGCAAATAAGTACATATCTCGAATGAGATCACAGACACATCGGCAAGAAATCATCGAGGAACTCGAGCAAATGATGATCGAATTGCTCGACGATTTCTTCATCTTAGTCTGCAAACTTCCCATAAGAATAATCTTTTTCAGAGATGGCGTGAGTGAAACACAGTTCAGTAAGGTACTGGAAGTAGAATTGCAAGCAATTAAGAAGGCTTGTTCAAAATTTCCTTATTATAATCCTATGATAACATTTTCTGTGGTTCAAAAGAGACACCATACTAGACTCTTCATGAATGATAGAAACAGCTCCTCAGTTCATTTTACTGATGAGAACATACCACCTGGAACTGTTGTGGATACTGTGATAACTCATCCTAGAGAATTTGATTTCTATCTTTGTAGCCATTGGGGGATGAAAGGAACAAGTAGGCCAACACATTATCATGTCTTATGGGATGAGAACAGATTCAAATCTGATGAAATTCAGAAGCTGATACATAATTTATGTTACACATTTGTTAGGTGTACTAAACCAGTTGCTTTAGTGCCACCTGCATATTATGCTCATTTAGCAGCTTATAGAGGTAGATTGTATTTAGAGAAAAGTGATTCCAGGTCAGTCATGCAAAGTAAGTTCTCAAGAGCTTCTCCCCCTCGAACAGCTCCATTGCCTAAGGTCAGAGACAATGTCAAAAAGCTTATGTTCTATTGCTGAGCTGCTCAAAATCTCTTCATGGCACATTATAAGAAGTTGCTTCAGCTTTTGATGTTGGAAACCTCTGTGTTTACAAAAGATAAGTATGTCTGAATTATTAGTTTTTTTAATTTTGCATAGCAATCATCAATAATTGGCTCTTTTGCATAACAAAAATATCATATTATTACCTGAAATGATGTATCTGTCGCATCACCAGTCCTAAATCATTGTGTCAGCCATTTTTTTAGAGAAGTTTCTTGTCCGTTTAATCTTCAAAGCTCAGGAGCTTCAATGCAAGGGACTGTTAAGTTACTGTTTTCCATTAATGGAGGTATGTCTTCTCTTTGCTCATCACTATTTGAGAACATGAAAGGAATACAGTGTTATCATTACATTGCTGTGGGTGGCGTCACCTCCCATAAATACTGCAGAATTGCAAACACACTTTTGCCACCGCAAAAGCTGAAACTAGACCAGCTTTCTTTACTGCGAAGATTGAGTAAATATTAAGCAGTACACATGTTACAATATTTGTTGTTGTATGAAAAATTGAAAAGAGGGAGAAAAAAATAAAATAATTCAGATATTTACTCATTTTCTCTATTTTGTTTTTGTTTCATCTCTTTTAATGATTTTATATATCATAAATTTTTTATTTTTTAGAGAACCAACAACCTCTTATTTTGGAGAAATTATTTTGTGCAGACGAAGCTCTATGTTTGAATTCTAATCAAATGCTAACAAACACTTTTTTTCTTTGAACCGATGACCCACCTAGCTTCAATAATGTTTTTTAAAATTAATGAAACCTGCAAAAGCTTCAAAATATCAGGTGAAGAAAGGGGGAAAATTCTCAAAGCTCTCAAATATATCAGGTGAAAAAATGAAAGAAAAATTTAGAAAAAATCATTATTTCTTATTTGTTTTGATTGGTCGTCGAGGGAGAGGGAATGAACTAAAAGTTAGAATACAGAGACTTATGGCTAAGGGTGGAGTTCATAGGCGAGGTCTTTTTTTTTATTTTTTGAGTTCATGAACAAGGGTTTCTTTCATGACAAAATATGAGCAACAACTTTAATGGTAGATATCGAAAGGGGGAGCAGTTTGGTGCGAGAGAAAGCAAGCCTTGCAAATATCGAAAGTTGATGCTGTGAGATGAAGATGAAATATCAATTTTGATACTTTCTGACAGAGAAAAATGCGAAACAGACCAACAAACAACCATTTCGAATTGTTTCTGTGTTATTTTAGTTCATTTCAAATCTTTTTTAGCTTGTACAAAATTGTGTATAAGAAATATTTTTTTGAATCTTTTAAGCTTGTTCACAACTATGTATTGATGTCTATTACTATATATTATTATGTATTATATATTGTGTATTAATGTATATTGTTGTGCATTCTTATACTTGTGTTTTTCTTGTATGACCCAATTGCTACAGAAACCTAAAGTTTTGCTACAATACCCAAGCCGAGCCCTGTGCTTGTTATTGCTCATGGCTAGCTTACTTCCAGCATGCTGTATTAGGTTAAATAGATTAATAAGTACATAAATATTTAGTTATGTATTAGTTTTGATTATTAAACCACCTCAATTCCATTGCCTGATGAATCGAGAACTACTTGGAATTCTCAAGATAAAACTTCAGCTATAATACATTAATAGTAATTGCAATAATATTAAAATGTAAAGCTTATAAAAATTAATTATATACATAACTTGATATGTTTCTTAGCTCCTATATATTAAAATGATCGAAATGAAGTATATAATGATATTTATTAAAATATTTTTTATGGATGGGTAATTTTTTTTATGTATTTGTGTGTATTATTATGTATTTTGTGTGTATTATTGTGTATTGGTGTGTATTAGTATGTATTATTGTATATTGATGTGTATTAGGATATATTTCTATGTATTGGTCTCTATTTTGTTGTATATTGTTGTTTATATATTGATTCATATTTTACTGTGTATTGCTATGTATTACTGCGTATTAGTGTGTATTGTTATATATTGATGTGTATTATTATGTATTATTGTGTATTAATGTGCATTAATATGTTTTGAAGTGTATTAGTTTGCATTATTGTGTATTACCGTGTATTATTATGTATTGATGTGTATTGTTGTGTATTATTGTGTGTTGGTGTGTATTTATGTGTATTATTGTGTATTTATGTGTATTATTGTGTATTATTGTGTGTTGGTGTGTATTTATGTGTATTTATGTGTATTATTGTGTATTGAGATATATTGGTGTGTATTGGTATATATTATTGTGTATTGTTTTGTATTGGTGTATATTGATGTATATTGCTGTGTATTATCGTGTATTTTACCGTGTATTATTGTATACTTTATATATTGTTATGTATTCAAGCTTAACTCAATTTAATCTAAGTTGGTGCTATAAAAAATATATAATTCAAGCTTATATGAATACAAAATATTTTATTTGATCATTTAAAAGCTTTTTATGCTTTTACACAGCTATGTATTAGAAAAATTATGTTAAAAATGGAATTTTTTTAACATTTGATCTAAATTTTATAATTTTTTTAGTAGGGACATGAGATTCTGGAATGAAATTATTTCAGTTAATTACATTGGAAGCATTTAGTGAAAATACAAACTTGCAAATAATCACTTTTATTATATTATAGTGGTATACTATTTGCATCATTTATGGTTATATACTTTTTATTTACAAATCAAATTGGGCTTTCAAATTAGAATATCACTTATGCATCTGCCCTACAATTTGTAACAGAATCATAATATATTTTCACTAGTCAATTAATCAATTCTCATATTATTCTCATTTAAAACAAATTCAATCTAAAAATACTTATCTTTTTCAAATTATAGCCGACCTATGCAACAATATACAACAATACGTAGTGCGTGTTAGCAAAAAAAATACATTTTTCAACATAATTTTTCTAATACTCAGTCGTGTAAAAGTTCAAAAAACTTTTAAATGAATAAATAAAACATTTAGTATTCATATGAGCTTGAATACACATCAATACACAACAATGGGCAGTACATTTTAGCAAAAAAATTACATTTTTTCAACAGAATTATGTGGCATTCGATATATAAATATTTGAATAATACATTATAAGTCAATGTGTTTTAAACATCTCAAAATCACATAAATCATCGCTTCCAGTTCATAAATTCCTTGTTGAAGATGTCGGGCTTATTTGAGAACTTAATCAGCCTTGAAGGTGAATGCAATTCTGTTGTATTTGCATCTACGATAGATTTTTCTGTCAAAAAACTAAGCATAACAAAAGTATATTGCCTCATAATATACATTGAAAAGTAATTAATTAGTAGGTAAGTAAATTTCAGCTTACTTTTGAGCTTTTTTTTTTCTTTTCTAATGGCACTTCAGAGAATGTGACGTCCTCTAAACTCAATCTCCACCTTCATCGCTTGTTTCTCGTTTTTCTTTCTTAACAAGTACCAAAATTTTTATTCCGCAAAAGCCCTAAATATTTGTGAGCCTTTGCGGGTTTTTCTTTAAAGCATAAAAATGAGTTAGCTTTCACAATTTCAAAATTTTCATAACTGGCCTGGATAAGGTTGTTGGGTCATAAGAAAAAAAAAATATATAGCACTAAAAAATTCATGTGCCTTAATTTAATTGGAGTCGGGACATAGAGTTACATCCGGACTCCACATAAAATAATTTCTCTTTATTTTGAAACTTAGGTGCATAGAAATTTGTTTCGAAATTCATGAAAAAATATATGAGTTTATTGGTTTATTTTATTAGATAGGACATAATTATATATATATATATATACTACTATATAAAAGTGGCTTGGGACTTCACTCTTAGCAGATCCTGATCGTTCATTTGTAAATTTTAAAATAATCTGAAATGTTCATTTATGACTCTTCAAATTCTTTATTTGTAACACACCAGTATGGGGGTTATATATTTATGATTGTATTATTAATATCAAACTAAATATATTTATGACTCATTAATTATATATTAAATCAAAATTATTATATATTATTTTCATCCCAACGCGGGAAGTAATTACTCTTTCTCTTTCCAATGTTTTTGTGCTGATAGTTCAGGAGGAGGAGGAAATCCTTCAGTTGGAAACGGGCAAGAAATCGCAAGCATCTACCGGAGGTCTTCTTCTGGTCGTAATTCTTGCTTGGATTACGGCTTGTTGATGCCGATTAAGCCGACCCCAAACTCTTTCATACGTTTGATGTCTGAATCTGGTAGCAGATTTTGACACTAAAGTAAATCTTTTTACCTTAATTTCATGATTGTGGTTGATTATGATCTTCTGATTTATTTTTTGAGGGGTCTTATGTTTTTTGGAGAAAATTTTTGGCGTATGGGCTTTTGTTTTTGGGTACCGGTGAGAAATTTATTCATATTTATTAGTATATTATGATAGAAAATACTGTTTCAGATTTAGTAAATTTGGGATTAAAGTGAAAACTGCTTCAACATTTGCTTACTTTTAGTAAATTGTTTGATTATTCATTTCTGGATCTAAAAAAATTTTAATGTGAGAAATTTTTTCTTACTTTAATGATTTGTGCCTCGCTAGGAAAAAATTCTGGCTCCGTCCCTGGTGGTGCTTGCCTACTGATGAAACTTTCATATGGTCCTTTGGCTCCAGTCGTCTTCGTCTTTCTTCTGCAATGGATGGACTGTGTCTCGACTTGCATGCTTCCCAGTTATCCACTACTACTTCAAATACTTGTATGCAAGGTTGTTCTTCTGTTTTATTCATTTAATATTGATTCTTTTATTTATTTTCCAAATTTTCAGCAATGATAACAAAATGTTTCTTCGTGGGTTTTTGCTGCTTTGCTCTTATTTTGTTTGTTGTGCCTCAAATAATTAATCTCATTACCATTGGATATGCATATTTCACCATCAAAAGTGCCTTTAAAGAAATTGTTGTAAGATAGTAAAATTTTATTATATATGAGATGTTCTTTTGTGAATGAAATAAGATAAATTTGTTATCTCTTTTATTATTTTAGATTAGTATGACATATTTATAATGATATTTTTGAGCTTTTATTCTAAATATGAATTGATTATTTTTATGATAATATTTGTTATATAGAAAAAACATGTATTTTTTAATATGGAATTGTAAAATTATATTAATATATATTTTTCTATTATGATTTTAATAAAAATATGTTACTCTTCATTAATATAATTAATAACTATTATTACTAATAGTGATAAACTTAATTTATTTTAAGAAGAAGAATATATTTAAAATACTTTTAAATAAATTTTTATTTTTTATTTTTTATTCACGTGCATTTAATGCACGTGCAATAGAACTAGTATATATATATATATAGTGTGTTTTTTTTGCATTTGCTTAAGATTTCATAAGATTATCTGTACCCCTTTTATTTGTGCAATTTTATCGTCTCAATGGTGGTAGTCTCACCTCTTCAATAAACATAAACATACTATTTTAGTCAAATCATATAAATGTTGGCATTTTTTATAAACGGTTTTTTTAAATTGTTTTATATGTTCATCTTATTTATTTCTATTGGTTATAAAGCTTTCCAATATTATTTTGAAAATTAAAAAGACGACAGATGAGTAGAGAAGCAGTGTGTATATTCCTATTTTTAAGAAAAAAGGTCGTGCATAAGAGTATGTGAATTTAGAAGAATTAAGTTAATATGTCATACTTTAAAACTATGGGAGAGAGTTATTGAGCATAGGTTACGACGTGATACTAATGTTTCTCAAAATAAATTTGGATTCATCCCAGATAAATCTATTATGGAAGCTATACATTTATTAAGAGGTTTCATGGAGAAGAATAAAGAAAATAAGGTGGTTCTACATATGATATTTATTGATTTAAAAAAAGCTTATGATAAAACTTTAAGAGAAGTGATCTAGAGAGTTTTAGAAAAGAAAGTGGTTAATAATGCTTATATTCTAGTCATTAAGGATATGTATATAGGAGCTATTACTTGTGTTAAAAAACAATGTCGTTTGGCCAAGTATTTTTCTATTTCAGTTGCATTATATCAAGGATCAGCTTTAAGCCCATGTATATTTGCTTATGTTGGATTTTCGTATTAGACATTTGCAAGAGGATTTACCCTAGTGTTTGTTTTTTGCAGATGATACTCTTCTTGTTGATAAAACAAGAGAGTTAGTTGAAGATAAACTCGAATTATGGAGGTTATTCATAGTCTAAATGTTCTTATTTGAGTAGATCTAAAATCAAATATATTGAGTGTAATTTTAATAGTAATAGATCTAGTGGCAAGATTGTAATTTTGGGCGATCAAGTTACGTTAATAAGAATACATGTTTTAGATATCTCAGATTTATTGTTCAAAGTGATGGTGAAATAGATTGAGATATTATTAGTAGAATTCAAGTTGGATGGTTCGAATGGGGGAATGCATTGGGTATGTTGTGTGGTAGAAAAGTACCCTTCAAATTTAAGGAAAAGTTTATAAGATGATGGTGAGACCTGCAATGTTTAATTGCAGAAAATGTTGGCCTCTAAAAAGAGAAGCATAAAATTAAGTTGTGTTGCATAGATGAGGATGCTCAAGTGAATGAGTGGCTTCACTCTTATATACAGAATGTGAAACAAATATATCTATACATGAAAAGATTGGAGCGGCTCCAAAGACAAATAAGATTAGAGAGAATCGCCTTAGTTTGGTCACATAAAAAATTAGCCTTCCGATGATCTGGTTAATTAGACTGACTTATAGTAAAAAAGGCAAAGGCTTTTGTTAGAAAATATTAGAAATAAATTTAAATGAGAATTTGACTCTTAATATGATACAATGAAGAAAAACAGTTCATATAACCAACCCCACGTAATGGGATGAATCAACAACTGAATAATCTTGCTTAATCATAGGCTTAATGTCGTCTAATAAGTAGCTGTTTACTGTGCAGTAATTCCAAATTATAGGCTTCATTTGAAACAAATTTTTTACTGCTTCTTAAAACAGCTTTTTAGTAAAAAAATTTAACTTTTGTACTAAAAATTTATTTTTAGAAGTATTAAAAAACTGTCTCAAACAAAATTAGTCTCCCTTCAATTCCAATCTCATTGAAAGTTTCAACCAAAAAAAAAAGACTTATAAGGCTAGCTGGCACCAACCTTTTATTTTCTTCTGGGCAATTGATGGTTAGAAACAGAAAAACCAAAGGTGCAGAGACAAATCTCTGCAATGACTAGTGTTTCTACTGTAACAAAGAGAAACCAGAGGCTGTCTTTCTTTCTCACATTGTTGCAGCTTTCTGCTTTCACAATATGAATTGAGCTGCCTCTTTTGACCATTCCAGACTTTTTCAACATATAGAGTGAATACCATAGATAATTGAATTTGATTGATAATAAATATTGATCTAAACAGTTTGTTTGTTTCTTCAAAGACAAAAAAATGGTCTGTACTCAATGCAAAACATTGCACTAGCCATAATAAAATGACAATTAGATATCATTCAGAGAAACAGTAACAGTGGGGTTGAGTTCTAACCAAAAAAACAAAACAAAAAAGCAACTTCTGATTGGCATTGCAGCTATGGTGGATAGGCATGCCTTTCTTAGCCAAATGAAACAGAAAGCTTTAAGGATGACGGTTCAGCCGATTCGTCCACTCGTAGGCCTCTCTACCGGATCCGAATTGAAGATTACACTTGTCCAGTTGAATGATCTGTGCACAATTCTTGATGGAACCATGTCACTGTCTTCACCTCCAGAAGCTTCGTACCCATCACTGGTGGATCTTAGGAACTCCACACCTTTATCTATTTCTGCTCCTGCACCAGTGGATGGTAGAGATATTGGTATTGGCCCCTGTGAATCCTCAGCTCCTGAGGAAGAGATTCGAAAGGGATGAAGATGTGGTGAGTCCAAGCTGCTATCTGGAGAGGATGCAAGTGTAACAGTAGAAGTTGCTCGGTTTGGCCTAAAGGCACTTCTAGCTTCAAGCTGCAGTGGAGCTAAGCAGCTGGAAGACTCTGTGGCAAGTTCATCGCCAGTGCTTCCTCTAAGGCTGGCTCTTCTTCGGTTGTCGAGTTTTGGAACTTGTTTCACAATTGGCTGCAAAATCTTGGACTTCTTCCTGGCCTGTGCGGCTGCTTTCGAAACTTCTTCTGCATTCAATCTTGCCAATGTCCAAGGACTAATTTTGATGTTTCCTGTACTTCTTTTCCTAGCTTTTTCATCTGGTGGCATTATTTTCTTGCCATCAGAATTTACTGCCATGGTAATTTCTTGAGGAATGACATCGGACTGAAGAAGGGAAACGCATTTGAAATTAAAAATCTGATTGCAAAGAAGGGTATTAACGTAGAAAAAATAAAGAATTATAGTACAAAACCAAAATTGTATAAAAAAGGCTTTCAAAAAAACATTTTTTCTCCCCCTTTGTGTGTGTAAGGTTACTCAATAATGATATCCATCCAAATACATGATACGACTCAAGAAAGAAAAAAATACATAATAAAATAAAAACCGACTGCAACCCTCGTCTACTCAGTCTTGAGTTGATCAAAATTGCAAGTGAACGGTGGACAGATTTTTTGAAATGAATAAAATATCACAAAAATAAGAGAAAACAGTAACAGACATAATAATGTTTGTTACCATCAAAATCATAGTGCTTGACTTAGATTTGCAACAGCATAAACTCCCTACTCATGGGCAACTCGTATTCACCACAAGTTTGATTCTTTATTTTATATGCTAGGTATTGCATTCTTGATAACTCATTTGTTGTTGCTTGCAAGTGTAGTTCTCATACCTCGTCCTCTAGAAATAGCCGTGGTGGTGTACACCATGAACCACGTTGAAATGCAGTAAAGGAACTTGCACTGCTGAATCCAGTAAGAGAGCTAATAGAGGACATTTGTGGGCTTTGCTGGCCAACACCTTGTTCTTGCTCCCTCAAGGCTACAATGTACTCGTATGTGCTGATACCCTGACAAGGAAAATCAAGACAGAACAAAAATAAGATGAGCTTATTCAGCTCTTGCATTAATAAGATCAAGCATTAATAAGCTCAAGCAAACAGATTAGAAAAGAGACCTGAAGCCTTTGCCAGGTAAACGCCTACTTGGCCCACCACCATCACTACTATGAGGATAAAGAAGGTGGCTTACCTATCCCTCATCTCATACTTACCCAAGTATTAGAGCAATGAAGAAGCCTAGTTCGTCAGAAAAGTGCCAAAGACTCCACCATAGCTAAGGAAAAAGCTACAAGTGATTCCACTTCCTCCTTAAAGCCCCAAATAGTCTCAAATCATTCCTAAAGGAATTGCAAGGTAAATCTCTATGCATGCTTGAAGCTAAGTGGTGTTGCTGCTTATGTGAGATTTAGATCATTGATATGATCCAATCTGGGGATGGGGTATCTCCTAAGATGCTTAGAAAAGTAAGGCTATGTTTGATAAAGTTTAAATTTGAGTGGAACTTGGGTTGCGAAGGAATTAGTAGTCAGCCAATCCAATTCCAGCAACCAACAAGGATTTGGAACCCTAGGTTCTAACACTTATAACTTCCTCTCGATTAGTCCAAATGACATAAAATAAAATAAAAATAATAATTTGAAGCTTACGAAGTCTAGTTATGATATAGAGAATTTAATAATTTTTGTGGAGGTTTTATAATTTTTCATCAAATTGATCTGAGATTTCCTCTTTATAGTTGAAGGCTATAAGTGACTTAGAGCTTCTAGAACTTCAAAATTAGTGAATAAAAACCCTAAATAAATATAAGGAGATAAAAACTTAGGGTATTGAGAGTTTTTGAAAATTTTTAAGAGTTTAAGTCACCCAGGTGAAAACAATCTAAAACTAAGTTAGTTCTAACCTAATTTATTTGATTCTCATAAATGTCCTCAAATGATAAGTTCGAATGCTAGTAAAATTAGAATTATAATTTTCTAGAGTGGGAAATGTCTGACAGTATAAAATACAAAAGAAAATAAAGCAAGATAAACCCTACTATTCACCCAAATAGTAGCCCTAAGAAGGATCACCCAACCCCTCCTAATTAGTCGGCCACCAAGCTCTAACCAATGATTGTCTTAAAAATTCAATCACAAAACACAACAATCTCCTTCATTCCACGGCCAATTAAGAATTTATACAAGTTCCACCCAAAAAATTTTTTTTTTGCATTTAGAAAAGAGAAGTGGAAGGGAAAGGCCCACACTAGTAACCACCATATCTTCTCCCTCCTACCATGCTTGGCTAGCCCCTACACTCCTCCTTGACTACTTGGCTTGGCCAGCCACTCACTCCATCCATGAGGCACTTAATTAACTCAATTAAGTGCTTCTACTAGCCAATTAACATATGAAATCTACAAAACAAAAACAAAGTCTTACACATATAATTATAATTCCATAAACATGAAAATACATAAAAACAACACACATTAATATAAATTTTCATAGTTTCATCATGGCTTGAGCTTCATTTGCTCTTGCTCGGGCTCCATTGATAGGACCACCTCCATATCCTACATCACTAAGAAGTCAACGTAGTGACCATCAATAGGGTATAAACTTTAACCATGGACAATTAAGATGGAGTAAGAAGAAGGGGAGCATGTGTTTAATATCCTATAAATAGGGTTGAAAGATTGCACCCTTAGCATTAAAAATACCACCCATTTTTCTTAAGAGGGATCATAAAAAGGGATACTTTAAACAAACCTTAATTTGGGGTGAGGAAGAAGAATATGAAGATAAATCAGAGGAGAGTGTAATGAAGCAATGAGAACTATGACCTAGCAAACTGATTCTCAAGCCTTCACCATTCGTAGAGTGCCTCAACTTAGCAACTACCTCATTCTCTTTTGCAGCATTCTTGAAATTCTAAATGAAGGTTTCAATGTTTCTCTGTATAATGCATTGAGATCTTGAATGCTTGCAGTAAATTATTTTTTTAAGATGTTTGGGAATGACCTTCTGTGGTGCCCTTTCGATTTTGCTTCTTGATTTCCTCCATCTTCAACTATTGGAGGATTACTGCAATGATATTTGTTATTTCTTTTAATGACTACTGCAAGCAAGCTTGTTCGAGCAACTTATTTCAAAAAAAAAAAAAAGATGAAGTTTGTTGGAGATGTCATAAAGCAGCCACACCTTACACATTGTTAGACTAGGATGTCCTCCAATGCGACCAATCATCAAAGTTTGTCTCTAAAAATTTGTATTGTGTTCTTAAATCGTCTAGCCATGATGGTACTGCAATCCGTGTCACTTCATTTAGGGGCGAAACCAAAATTTTTTCCATGTGGGAGCACAAATGATGGGGACATCAGATCGTGGAAGGTTTATCAGAGAAGTGGCCGCCGATCTACGGCCATGATCAAGTCTTTGTATTTCAGAGTCCTTTTTGTTATTTCATTATTTAAGTATTTTTATTTGTTTATTGTTATTTTGGTCTTTCCATTTGTACCCCTTTATTGGGATGTGTCATGTATGAGCCCAAAGGGCAATTGAGTCTTTTATTTTCTTTGAGTCCATTGTACTTGGCTATATATAGCCCTTTGCTTATTGTTTCATGTAATGAATGATTGCTTATCAAAATGATGCAGGACAATGTAAATGAAATGCAATTTAACTTAAAAGGAGCTTGCACAACTTGCGATTTGAATAATTCAAGAACAAAATTACTAGAGAATTCAAACAACGATTCAAAACGATTAGGAGTTATCCATTTAGGTTTAGATCACATGCTATGAGTTTTGAAACTTCCAAAATAAATACATAAATTAACACAACACTTAGTAGTAGCTTTCAAATTAATCCCTAATCTAACAATGAGAATTAGGATGCATCGAGGTGCGCTCAAATCCTACGATGACTAAGCTTAAGCAAGAGCAATTGGAAGAATCCGTTGTGACTGCAATCAAACCAACGAGAATTTAGACTAAAAGGAATTAAGACGCAAGGGAAAAGAGAAACCTTCGTTAGGGAGAGGTGGAGATCCTCCACTCAACGCCTTCAAAGTATTCGTCAATGGCTTCCGTCAAAGCAAATAAGATGCGCTCCACGTAGCCTTCAACGGTATGGTCAATCTCAAGATTCACGTTGAAGAAGGTGGAACGTAGGATATTGGTGAAGTCGTCTTCGTCCCAAGTTATTCCATACTCAGTCTCCGGATCCGCCATTCATGGGTGCCGGATGCCAAATCTTCTTCTTCTTGTTAGGGATCTTGAGGATGATCGTAGAGAAAGAAGTTCTTTTCTTATCACAAGAGAGGAAGGCCGGCACCTAAAATCTGAAAAGTCGTCTCAGATTTTGAGTAAGTGAAAAGCTAGTGGAGAGATACAGGAGATGTGAGAGAGAGGCCACCCAAGGCGAGGTCTTGGGGGAAGTTCGGCCAACAGCAGGTTGCAATCCCAAATCTCTCCAATGAGAACAATGTACTCTGGACAGATTTCAGGAGAAATCCAGTGAAGAGGGGCGGCGGGATGCAGAGAGGAATTGAGAATTATTTCCTTATTCCACTTCTCAGTTTTGGGAAATAATTAAAGGTTTGAACTTTGGAATTTTCGGCTGGTGAGGGAAGGGAAATATTTCCAAAGAGAGGGGATGGGTTTTAGGGAAGAATTCCTAATCCCATTCCCACCATTAAGAGTCTGGCGGCAATGATGGTTCAGTGGGCCTTAGTGAAGAGAGTTTAAGAGCTTCCTAATTTTGGATTTAGAAATAAGGAAAGAACTAATTAAATCCAATTTGAATTAAAATTCAAATAGGCTTAATTTTGGTAACTTTCCAAAAATAGATTTTGGGTAGATTTGGAAAGATTTCAAAATCAAACTAAAGGAGTTTGAATTTTAAAATTTGTCCCAAAATAGGTTCATCCAAATTAGGCAATGGAACTCAATAGGGGAGGGAGTGGAGAGGGGGGCCGGCAGCTAGGTGGTGGTATCCGGTGACAATGGGGTTCGGGATAGGATTTTGGCCGTGGGGGTGAAGGGGAAGGGAAGGGGATTTTGGTGGGCTAAAATCCGGCGGCTAAACGAGGATGGGGAGGAGGAGGTAGAAACAAAGGACGAGGAGAAATCACGATAAACGAAAGAAACCACGAACCCAGCTTATCTAGGTTGGTGGGTATTGCGCAAATTTCCTTCCTCTCCTAGGAAGCTCTCTCCATTAGAACCCTCAAGCTCTCAATGCTCATGCAAGAAGAAATTTTAATAATCATTCATTCATTAACCATGAAATAATAAGCAAAGGGCTATATATAGCCAAGTACAATAGACTCGAGAAATAAAAGACTCAATTGCCCTTTGGGCTTACATACGACAAGTCGACAACTCCCATAAGAGGGGTACAAAGGGAAATAACAAAAGACACCTAAGCAAATAAGAAAGTACATGAATAATAAAATACACCAAAGACTCAAAAATATAAAGACTCGATCGTGGCCGTAGATCGGCAGCCACGTCTCTGATAAACCTTCCACGATCTGATGTCCCCATCACAAAATTTTCCTCTTGCGTGAGTATTGAGAGAGCTTGAGAGTTCCAAAGGAGAGAGATCCCTAGGAGAGGGAGATTTGCACACCACCCACCAACCTTGGAGACGGACGGGTTCGTGGTTTTAATCTATATCTTTTCCTCGTCATCTTCCTCCCTAAGGAGACGATATTTTCCCACATCACCCGAGCACCACATCCCCCCTAAACCTCAAGGCACCCTACCTCCCCATACTGCCGGCCATAAACCCCCCCTGCTGCCACCCCCACTTCCTCTTTCCCCCTTAAAATCCTTGCTTAATTTGGGTGATTTAATTTTGGGCATATTTTCAAAATTCAAATTCAACCCATTTGAAATTTGGAATCTTTCCTAATTTATCATTTTATTTTTGGAAAGTTTTAAATGAGTTCTATTTGAATTTCAAATTCAAAACGGATTTAAATACTTCTTCCCTAAATTCCAAATCCCAAATTAAGTAACCCAATTGAATGCATTAGACCCATCTTTCCCTCATGGATGCCGCCGGCCCCTTCCCCATATTTCTTGGCTTTGATTAAAAATTTATTTCCTAATCCTCCACTATTGCTTTGGAAAATAATTTCAAATCCCTATCATTACTCTTAACCGAAATTCCCTAGACCCAATCTTCTATTTTTTATTTCCAAAATCTGGAATTGGAAATAGGAAATAAATCTTTCCCCCTAACTCTCACCTCATACCGCCGCCCCCCTCTCTTATGCCTGCCTCTCTCTCTCTCCAATCCCCTCTCTCTCACGGTCATGCCTTGCTGGAATAAAGGCTAAAGCTCTCCTTCCAATTCTCCTTGCTCCCAAGCATAGAAACCTGAGATTCTTCTCAGATTTTGGTTCCAAAATCTGAAATCCTTCCCAGAATTTTGAAAGGAGACTTGGGACTTAACCTCTCTCCACTTGCAAGAGAAACTTCTTTCTCTTTGCTACCATTCGAGAGGTGTATCAAGGGCTAAGGACATTCTACTTCGATCATCCATGAATGGCGGATCCGGAGACTGAATATGGAATAACTTGGTACGAAGACGGCTTCACCGATATCCTACAATCTACTTTCTTCGACATGAACCCGCGGATTGATCACACCGTCGAAGACTACTTGGAGAGGATCTTAGATACTTTGGTGGAAGCTATCGACGAACACTTTGAAGGCATCGAGTGGAGGATCTCCACCTCTCCCTAACGAAGGTTTCTCCTTTCCCTTGCATCTTATTCCTTTTAGTCTAAACTCTCCTTGGTTTGATTGCAATCACGACGGACTCTTCCGCATTGCCCTTGCTTAAGCTTAGTAATCGTAGGATTTGAGTGCACCTCGATGCATCCTAATTCTCATTGTTAGATTAGGGATTAATTTGAAAACTACTACTGCTCATCGTGTTGTTTTTCTATTTATTTTGGAAGCTTCAAAGTTCTTCTCATGAGATTTTAAACCTAAGCGGATAACCACTAATTGCTTTAATTCGTTGTTTGAATTTGCTAGTAGATTTGTTCTAGAATTATTCTGATCGTAAGTTGTGCAAAATCTAAGTGAATTAAACATTGCATACGTAGTCCTGCATCAACAAATTATTGAATTAAAAAAAAAAAAACATTAGCCTGCTCTCCAATCTTTGCTTTCCCCTACATTGTTTCTACACGTATTTGTTTAATTTATGTATTATTTTCCCCCATAAAATTGTCTGATCATCTCCTTCAGCTTTTCTTTTGAAATATTTGTCTATATCTAATTTGAATGAAGATTTAGTGCCATCCTTCAAAAGAAGGTTCAACATCCACGTCTTCCTCATCCAAGGCTTCATATTGCTTGTGAGTATCCTCCAATTTATCACTATTACAATGGCGATGTCTTCCTCCAAGATCAACAATCCTGGTGAACAATTTATTCTCACATCTCCAAGATCAACAATCCTCGTGAACAATTTATTCGCACATCACCAAAATTTGCTTACTTATCAAGTTGTCATCTACATCATTATATTTATTTAATGTTGAAGGAGCGCAACTTGGGTGATATTTGGTCTTCTTTGTAGCATCTTTTCAATATAAACATACACCAATAGTTCCTCATAAACTAGCATTTCATTAATGTTACGATTGCATAGGTAAATAAAACAAATTTCTAGTCCACTCGCAAAAGTTCAACAAATGGTCAAGAATGTCATTAAGTAGAGAAATGGCATAAAGTTTGAGAATTGCCACAATAAGAGCCAAAACCACAACAAAAACAAAGATGAGTATAAATAATTGGTGTGCCCATTAAAACTTGATAAAAAATGATTAATTCATCATTTAGGATCCTATAAATCTCATTATTTATTGGAAAGCTTGTATGTTAATTGAAAAGAATAACCTTTAGAAAGGTAATAAAGATATCTAGTCTAGACCATAATCAAGCTGGATAGATCTAGATTTTAGCTTGTGTGAGCTTGTTTGAATATAGACTTAGTGCATAAGCAAAGTTAGAACATGAATCAAGTTTTCTCATTTGTTTTACAACCAAGCTTGAACCAAAAAAGAGTTTTAATCAAGCTTATGTAAATGAAGGGGAGTAGTTACCTTGTCATACACATTCCATTACCTTATGTCAATAATTAATTATTCATTATGCATAATGTAATTAAAATAATTTATTTCCTATCTTCTAAGATCTAATGATTGCTAACATAACACCAACATAGCTGAGACATATTAATGTATGATTAGCTCACATAAGCTTGTATTTTATTACACATAGATAACTCATTATTATATTAGTGTCGAAGACAACAAGCTTTATACAAGAATATAGTTTTAATTAAATTGCTAATTAAATATATGAATCAAATACTAGCTATAATTAATTTCATTAATTTGCACTAGCATGTTTTACTTTAAATACAAGTTTTATTACTAATCAAGTCGGCTATTGTGTAGCTTAGCCTATAGCCAATTGTGTTGACTTTTCTTTTTTTTGCTTTTTTTTTTTAATTTAAACAGTGGGTGTTGAACCGAGCAAGAGCTAGTGTGAGAATCAAGCAGCTCTAAGCAACTTGGAAGCGAGACCGAGAGCAGGGAGGTGAGCAAGAGAGCAATTATTTTTTTTTTTTTTTTGGAGAAGGAAGCAAGCGGCGAGGACTTGTTCTTCTTGCGATTTCCTGTAAGAGCTAGAGGGAGGAGAAGGATTTGAAGTCTTTGCTTGTGTGTGACCTCGGTGGAATCGGAGAAGGATAGAAGCTGCTTCTTGTATGATTCAACCATCAAGAGGTTCAAATGATTTAGAAATTTTCTTCTTCTCTCTATTTTTTTCAAGATAATCAAGTGATTTCGTTCCCTACATCTTTAGATAAAGAAATTTGATTATGCTTTAAAAGATTAACCTAGGTCTAAAGTGTGTTAGGCATATGTAAATAGTTCATGAAAGTTAATGAAAAGTATATGCCCTCTCTTTCTTTGTGGATGTAGGCACAAACGTATCAAACCACATATATTCTTGTGTTATTGATTCTTTGGTGGTTGATTTTGATTTTACATTGATGCAGACATATATGAAAATTAGATTTAGATAAGGAATTTGCACGCTTAATGAGTAGGAGCGAATTAATTAAAGCTTTATGATGACTCAAATAAAAAAATAAAACCAAAGAACGGTAAACAGAAGCATAGGCCAAGTTACTTGCAAAAAAGTAAAAACCACATAATAATCAATTGCTCTATACGTTGCAAACGAAATGAGTTTCAACAAGAAATCCCTAATCTAACAATAAGAGTAGTGTTATGAAAGATCTCTCACACAACTCCTACTAAATTCTAGGCTTTAGCGGGAAGAATTAATACAACTTTTCATGAGTCAATTAGAACTATAATTGAGAGCGACTAAAATATAAAAGAGTAGGAAGAGAGATCACCCAAGTAAACAAGACAAACGAAGCTCCGGTGTGGGGTTTATGTGCTTGAGAGGAAGTAGACAGAAACTAGTGGCTTCTGGGGAGGCTGTTCAGTGACAAATTCCTGTT
Source organism: Dendrobium catenatum (assembly GCF_001605985.2). Classification (NCBI taxonomy): domain Eukaryota; kingdom Viridiplantae; phylum Streptophyta; class Magnoliopsida; order Asparagales; family Orchidaceae; genus Dendrobium; species Dendrobium catenatum. The sequence continues at coordinate 3,533,582 of NW_021319205.1, read as the reverse complement.
AGAGTCTTTGGACAGCAGGTTAGAAGCCGGAGACAGATTCTGTACAGCACCCTAGTAGGTTCGGCAAGCCTTGGACTGCTCTTCTATGCTACCGGAGGCTTCGGACAGCAGATTATGGCCTTTTAGGCTACTGGACAGCAGTTCTCCTGAGTCTGAAATTCAGGACATTAACTAGATCTTGGCCAAAATCCTGGAATTATTTCTGGACAGCGGCTGGTCTTCTCTTGGACAGCAGGAAATCAAGTGTTGGGGGCTAGGGTTGAAGTGGGTGGCGGGTAGAGAGAGGGAGGAGAGTTAATGCTCGTCTCTTTGGGAATCCCATTTAAGAAGGGAGGAATTACTCCAATCCAATTCAAATTTGATTTGAATTTGATTGGATAGTTTCCTAAAATAGAATTTTATTTTAGGAAACAATTTGAATTTGGGGAGAAGAGGTTTGAATTATTTCCAAGAGGTGAGATTGGGTTTAGGAAATAAATCCAAGGACTTAATGATGATGGGGCTGACGGCTTAATGGGCTAGAGGGGAGTTTAAGGAAGCTTTTAATGCTTCCTTAAATTAGGGAATCAAATTTGGAATGAGATATTTCATCCCAATTTAAATTAAAATCAATATGAGAGGATTTGGGAACTTTCCTAAGATAGGAATGATACTTTAGGTAACTTTTCAAATTCAAATAAATTTGAATTTTGCAAAGTTATTGAGTTACCTAAATTATTCAACCCAATTAGGAAAGGAGTAATTGTAGGCAATGATGGAGAGGAATTCCAAAGAGGAAAGGGGGCGACTTCGGCTTGGGTTGGATTGGATGAAGGGGCCGGCGGGTGGGGTGGGCTTTGGGTAAGTGGGTCAGTGGTTGTAGTGGGGAAGGAGGGTGGTGGCTTGAGGTGGTGGGGTGGGAGACGTTGGCCGGTGGCAAGGTGGGGGTGGCGAGGGGAAATCTGACGGCTAGGAGGAAAAGAGATTGAAAGAAAAGAACGATAGAACAAACCACGAACCCGGCCGTCTCCAAGTTGGTGGGTGATCCGTTTTCCCTCCCTAGGGATCTCACTCTGAAGGTCTCTCCTAGAACTTTCACAACTCAAAGAACACATGTGCAGGAATTTTCTTCTAATTCATTCATTACCCTCAAAGAAGAAGAGAGAGGCTTTAAATAGCCCATACAATGAGAAATTAAAAAGTACTACAATGCCCCTAGGGCTTACACATACCTAAGGCCCTTACGTAAGGGAAAAAAAGGGAAAAGCATAATAAACTTCATGATGTAGTCGTGGGCGTAGATCGACGGCCACACCTCTAGTAGATTTTTCATGTCTTGATGTCCTCATCATACATACTTCTTGCATATATATTTGTTATAGATTAGCTTGCAAGGCAGTTTAGATTCTTGCTTATGGATTTCAATACAATCTTGCTTGTTGATTTGAGAGAAAAGTTTGATCTCTTTGTAGTAGATTATTAGTGTTTGCAAGGTTATGATATAACTTAATTATCCATTCAATTGCTATTATTATTTCTTTGCAAATGTTAATCCAAAAGCATGTGGTTGATGGCAAGAATAACTTGGTAATAATATTACACAAAGTTTATCGAAGGAACTTTTCTAATTAATTGGAAACTAATAAGATTAGCTCGCTGATTTTAACACTTATCATTTGTAATTAATATAATTCTTTAATTACCTAAACCTTGAATTCACTAGCTTGTGTGTTGTGTAACTTGTGTTCTAATTGTAGGCAAACTAATGTTCTTAGTCTCTAAATCTTTCGTATAAGCGGTTTGCGAGTGCGTGTTTACAAATTTGAAATAGCAATTCTTTCACATGATAAGAACCCTTAGGTGAAAGTCTTAGTGGCTATAGTTTGGAAAAGATACTGAGTCAGTGGGATTTACAACAATATATATTTATTAACATATCACACTCGTTAATTACACAAAAAAAAAAAAAAAAAACTAGAAAGCAAATGAAAAAGTAACCTATTAAAGCTTATTTAGTTGTAACCTTATCGCTCAAGATGAGATAAATTTTACCATGTTTAAACTTTTAACATTATAGCTCAAACATGACTCATCCTTCATATTCATGTTCAATCTTTTCTTTTTTATGATTAACTTGAGTCAAGATTGAGTATTAATTGAGGTGAGTTCAGACTCTTCTAGTCATATAATTTTCATTATATTATGCAAATTTATGATTTTTCATTTGGTATGATGTGATTATAATGGTCAATTTTTTAATCTTCTAAGATCAAAAGACCGCTAAAATAATACCATAAAACTAAGTCGACTCAATGAATATTTGATCTACAAACATGTATTTTATCACATGTAGCTAGCCTGCCTCTATTAGTGTTGGAGACAATAAGCTATATATAAGAAAATTACACAATTAAGTTGGTAAACAAATAAAAGATACTCATAATTTCATCAAGCTGTTATCGAGCTACTCAGATGAACAAGGGACCATAAGCAAACAAGCAATATAAACTATTAGAGACCTGCTCATTTAAATGTCAAGCTTCATGAATTATGTTCAAGACATGTTCCATTTGCAACAAAATATAAAGAATTAGCCTTATAGAGTCTGAGTTACGCTGAATAGCAATTTTTCCTACAAATGACAAAAAGAATCAGACATTTACCTTTTTTATCAGAAGGACATGGAAGAAGAAAAGTTGAGCAAGTGGAAGAGTGGCAAGCATTGCTAGGAAGGTGCAAGAAGCCTGCAACATTAAAGAATATATTCTTAGTTAGCATTTTCAATTAGTCTTTTTATTGCCAATAAATTGATCAATATACTTATATTCTTATCAACTCTGCTTTGTTTTCAAGCTGGAGATGAACATAAAAGAGAAAAAAATGTTAACTAACCACCACAACAGTGAAGGGCGCCAAGGAGAAACTGCTTCCTAATTTTGACTTTATGTCCATCGCGTATCGCTTCCGATCAAGAAAACATAAAATCAGCACCATTACTCCAATTGACCACTGTAGAATAAGCTGCAAGCCCAAGCCCAAGTAGAAAAAGCCAGGAGACCTGTCAATAATTAACCAGAATGAAAGGGAATAGGAAAAAAAATGTGACCTACATTTTAGAAGCCCAATAAATACAGGACAAATTGGTTGATTGCTTATGGAGCTGAGATTATAAACAGGATTGCAAATGTTCAGGTGAGCGAATCGGTATAGATGACGAGAAGACAATACAAGAGAAGAATCAAGTATATCGAAAGGGAGACGAGTAAGAAAGAGAGAGAAAAGATGAGAAGAATATTTAATTTTCAATTCTTCATCAATTGATTTGATTACAAGTCTTGGGTACAGTGAATGAAAATAAGGTAAACCACAATCAAATTAAATTCAAATCTAATCCAATCTAACTTATTTAAATCCAAAAAGATAATCAATGCTAAGTTAAAATTAAAATAAATCTAAAAATTCTAACAAATTGAAATAAATCTTAAAAACCTAATTTCTTGTGCTATATCAATTTTCATGAACACCATAAAACTCTTCTCCTAAAGTGATAAAAGACCTTCAATAAGAAATCCAGTGGCCATGATGAAACTATGTGGTGGGATTGTCACATGAATGTATCATCTACTTTTTTCTTCTAGAACTTTCAAGAAATAGTTCAGTAAGTCATCTTTCGTTAGATCTAAAACATATCCAAAAGAATATTTTCTATGAAGATGTTTTATAACCTTCATGAAACAAATCAACAAATAAAAAATTATTGACTCCACGATGAATATCAACAATTTTGGAAGTCCATCAGCATCCTTCTGTGCTTGTCAATCATCCTTTCTATATAAATTATGCATCTTCAACAATTCAATATCTTTAGTTGTATCAAGGTCATGATTTTACGACAACATAAGAAAATTTAGAAAGCTTGAGAATAAAATTTAAGAATTTAAAAAAACCAACATTCTACAAAAGCATATTTTATTAACACCAATATCGAAGCTTATTCCTTTCTCCGGTCTCTCAATTTCGATCTATCAAATCAAGGAACCAAAAAGTAGATCTTGGCATGACGGGCTATGATGCGGAAGGCTTGCAGTGTAGTGGTTCCAAGCAGAGAAGATGCAAATGAAGAAGGTATGCGAGCATTTGCTTGGGAGATTACTCGTGAAGGGTGATCATAGCAAGTCACAAGTGAAGTGGCTTGAGAATCGCATATAAAAGAATCGCATATAAAGAGCAGCATGAAACCAAGATGCAATTTGGCATATGTTACAGTAGATGATCATATCAGAAGTAGTCAGAAAATGGCTAGGAAACAATCATGCAAACAAATGCAGAAAGGAGTTGCTAAGCATGAAAGCAGCAAAAAATGATTTCGTGCAAATTAGGACAACAATGCAGCTAGGGAAGGTGAGCTGATGGCATGACATACACATAATGCAAAGACCTTTAAGTAAGGAAATGTGTATCCTTAATGGGTAAATCTTTGAGGGTGTTTGAGAAAGTTAGTAAAAGATTATGTTGTGATGTTATTGTGCACAAAAAGAAACATACTACAATGGTGAACATGGAGGGCTACAGTGTGAGGTTGTAGATGAAATTTTGGCTTATAATCAAAGGAAAATGAACGTACGAAGACAATGACGAAGGATATAAAGGCCTGATATCACAAATGAGAGGATTCATTCGGCTCTCATGCCAAATGTTGCAAACGAACAATATGAGAGAAAATAATCAAGTCTTAGGAGAGACCGAGAGACAGACTAAAGAGGGAAGATAGAATAGGAGAAAGAAGAAGCTTTAATTTTAAAAGTAACCATCCATTGATTTGATTACAAGCCTTAAATAAATTATTTATAGAAATAAGGTTTATAAGATAAGAACAAATCAAATAAATACAATTTTAAATGTAATCCTCTCCAGACCAACATAATTCAAATTACAAATATATATATATATATATAAAAGAATAACTAATGCTTATTTCAAAATTAATAAATAAAACAACACTGGTAAATTTCTAGTGTTGCCCTAAACCTAATTTCAAGTGTTGCAGTAATTATAGCTGATTTCATGAGCTTAAAAAATAATAATAATAAATGGTGCTTACCAAAAGAATTGCTGAAATCATGAGTAAAAAGAACTTCCCATAGTTCTTTCTCCCAATGCAATTATTAAGCCACTGCAATTCAGAGGAAAGAGTTATTTTATTTTGTGTAGTATGTGTAGTATCAAATAAATGAAAAATATAACAGCATGTATAAGCCATACCCTGCAATGATGATCGAAGTGGTCAACACATTTGTCACAAACTCTACAGTGTTTACTATGCTTCATGACCTACAGAATAATAGAATTCAATGCAAGCACATTTAATAAAAAGTCATAGAAGCAAGGTTATGAAAAAGTTGCACAAAGTCAAACATAGAACTGAAAGAATGATAAGTTTAATGGTTCGACCAGGGTTGAATTTTATGATGTAATGAATATTAAAATTATTTAAACATGATATAAATGACATAATAATGATGTAATAATGATGCAATAATATAAAATGTGACTAAAAATAAATAGAATTATATACAAATGTGGGCTCCGAAAATTCGGCCCCGGCCTCCGCTCGCTTTTTCTGGTTCATTTTTGGAATTAAACAGAGGTTAACAACAAATAATATCTTCAATAATTGTAAATTTAAAAACTTTCAATCTTTAAATTTTTTTAACATTTAATATAAATTTATTCACATATAAGCTTATATATTTCATATCAATCATCACTAATTAATAAATAAATTCACATTATAAACTTAAACCAAAATTATTCATGTTAGACCATTATAACTAATAAATAAAAATAAATAGATTAAAAATAATTTTATATAACATATAACTATAAAAATAAAAAATTAAATATTAATAACTAAAAAAAGTAAGATTATTCATATTATTAAAAAATAACTAAAAATCAATTTAAAATATTTAGTGCATGTTATTTAAACTTCAGAATTTCAAATTAATTATTTAATCCCACATCATTTAAAATTTGTATATTAATACCATTTACATAGCATTTTTTTATTTCTAATGCCATGCATTGAGAAATCGCATGGGGTGTTAAGACCATGAAATATGCTTGATTTGACGCTTACTTTGCAAATTATTATTGTAGAAATTTAATATTCATTATAAAATAAAAGCATGTTAAATTTAAATTAATTTGTTTAAGCTCAATATTTTATACTAAACTTATTAAATTAATTTATTTAATTTCTTAATGGGATAGCAATTAAATCAATAAATTTTGAAAAACCAGGATCGATTCGTCGTTTCGCAAGTTGAACCTACGGTTCTCATTGATTCTTAATGATTTTTGCTGCAAGGAGAAGTTCTTAAATAGATCGAACTAGCCATATGATTCGTTCACAGTCGAAACAACCATTCCGGTCCAATTTTTAAATACATTAAAAGTGAGTTTAGAGTTATTTGTGGAGGAAAGGATTTCCATCAGTGCAAATGCTACAAATAGTAAAGAGTTATAAAAGAGCACTTAAAGATATTAGTGGAGGTAAGGTTATGAACCACATTTGACAGGCACGCCCGTAGGACTCAGCATGGTGAATTTATAAAGCAACACCAATAATAAAGCTTAATGATGGATTATTTTGAAAGAAGTTAATAGTTTGGTATTTACGTTCAACTCTTCTAAATGATTAGCAGATAATTCATTTGGAAGTAGTAATCAACTTTAAACATACTATGGCTAATGATGATGATCAGATGCAACCTTGCGGTAATGAATTCATTATGCAATGAGAAAAACCATTTGTAGCAGTTCAATTTGAAACCCATAAAGAAGGAAAGGAAAACATTTATGAAAAAGTACAAACTATCACTAAACTATCACTAGTTATCAAATTATCATGCAATAGTATATTTTTTTTCCTTCTAACAGATCACTGTAATCGTATACTCTAAGTATGCATAGTCTCAACAAAATAATTAAAATTTGGAACAAATAAGATGAAGCACAACACAATGAACATGACACAAAAATTAAAGGAGACAAAATACGCACTACAATTTCAAACAGATTAGTGCAATCTCAAAATGCTTGAGCATACCTCAACTTCACAAAGGCAACAGTAAAACATGCCATCTTCATTTGTTTTCTGTTCAGGAGACTGTTAAAGAGAGCAACATTATCCACTAATGAATGAAAGAGAGAAACATCCAAATAAAACAAGTAAGAAATATTTAACCTTCTCAATTCTTTGAGATGAGTTTTCACACATAGCACCCATCTTTATGTCATCATCCAATATCTTATTCACAGTTTCCGGGCCATGGTCTTCAATGATCAAGCCTTCTTCTCTAGAACCCTTTCTATAGCCCTTTGCCTTAAGATATTTCCTAGATTTGAAAACCCCCATGTCACCGGGATTTATCGCAGCACACCAAATATATAAACAGAAGACGCACATAGCCTGACAATAATTGCAACAATATTAATTCACAACATAATTTGACAAAGTATGCCCCTCACATTTAATACATATAACCTCAAAGCTTGGATATTGTGGAACTTTTAACAATATCAATCCGCTAAACAAGCAATATGAAAATAATAAAGGTATGCAAGGGTAACATATCTATATGGAGTAGAGAGGCAATGTGGTATGTGCCCCTACTCTTACTGAACAAAGAGTTGTTTCTAGATTTAAACCCAAACATATTTCCAAAGATGAAATTTTCAATGCATAAAGATACATTGCTGAGCCACAAATCAAAATTTTGTCATAAGGAGTAGGTTTTGACTTAATATAGGAAAATTTTATACTTTCATTATATACTTGAAGTATTCAAACTTCATGGCAAGTGTTGCCTTTCCTATAGTTTCCACAGAGTTTCTTCTATCAGATGATAATTTATTCATGAATTCGTATGACAGCAAAACCCTTCTATTTCAAACATCATAACATCTTGAATGCACAAAGAAATTCATGTTATAATAATGAGAATTAACACTATTTCAGCTGAAGCTTTGAGTTTATCATCCTATGAAAAAGCTTTCTTAATATCCTTCACCTCCGCACAGAGGACTCTTGAAAATTTATTCACAATATTCTTTACATAAAATTTACTCCATGTATGATCACTTAAAAGATACTGACAAATGCCGCTTTTTTCAACATAAGATTCATTTTGAAGTTTAAAATCAACTCAAACACCAAGGCGCTGTTTGGTAACATATTTTAGGTAGGATTTTAGTCAATATTTAGCTTAAATCATGTCAAATATAATTTTGGGACTACAAATCCTAATATTTTTCATTATTGGTTAAACCCAGCATTTTACAAATACCACTATTCATGGCATTTGATGGATTTAAGGATTTCTCGCACAAATCTTGAATCTAAAAAGTAAAAACATAAAGCCAAACAGTTTAGCCAGATTTATCAATATTTACTAGTTGTAATTAGGGGCGTCAATTTCGGGTCATGGGTCGGGTCGGTTCGAACCCGTAACTGACCCGGCAATGTGCGGGGTCAACCCGAACCCGACCCTCTTCGGGTTCGGGTCAACCCGACCCGACGCGGGTTTACGGGATTTGACTGAAGAAGGGTGCAAATATGAGGAGAGCTCCAGCTGGTTCCAGTCTCGACGAAGTCCCTCTCCTTGGACTGTGGCGAGCTCCCTCTCTGATTTGGGTCAAACGTCAAGGACCCAAGGTTTCCAGGTCGTCCCTCCCGGTGAGCTCCCTCTCCTTTCGCCATCATTGCTTCTGATCTAACAACAAAACGAAAACGAAGATGAGGAGAGCTCACTGCCGTAGTCATCATTGCTTCTGGCGAAATGATGAACCGGCGTCTGGCGGTCCCACAAAGCCGCATATGAAAGGTGAGGCGGCAAGCTCACTATCGTTGTTGCTTCCGATCCAACTGTGACGGACCGATGGTGACGGCCTGACGGACTGAATGCGACGGGACGAGTGAATGACATTGACGAGTGACGAGCTGACGTGACTCGCAAGTGACGGACGCCGCAGCTAACGAGTAATGCGGATGACGAGTGACGGGAAGTTTTCGGGTCAAATCGGGCTTGTTTCGGGTTTCCAGGTCAACCCGAAAACAACCCGTTTTTGTAAACGAGTCAAAATCTTTGACCCGAACTCGACCCGGTTCGGGTTCAGGTTGACCTGGACCCGAACTTTTCCTGTCAGATTTGAGTCGGGTTTTCGGGTCGTGTCCAATATTGACACCCATAGTTGTAATGCCAAATTTCAACTTTTAATCCTTTCATGATATATTATATTTAGATTCAAATGATTAACTACATCATATTTGTAGGCAAATAGCCCTTAAAAATCACAAAGGGGTTGTTTGGATGCAGGATTTAGGCCGAATTTGAGCGAAATCTAGCCAAATGGCCAAAAATGCAAAACCAAATCTCACGGTAAATGAAAGCCGCAGTTAATGGAAAAGTACCCCTTTTCGTGGTAAATCCCGGATTTCTAAAATCCTCAGGACGGATTTAACGCTTTATTAGAGCGAGAAGGAAGAAGAGTCTGTCCAATTCCAGGCTTCCAGCTATTCACCTTATCTCCTTACCCTCGCCTCTTCAGAACAACTCAAAAGCTATGGTCGTCGATAATCCATCATCGTGGATCCTCGCTATAATAAGGCACACCAACGCTCCATATTCCACAACTGCTTCTCGCAATAGCTCGATCCGTCGCGCTAGGGTGAATGTCGTACTTATGCTTCTCAAAGATACCAGTTGCACGGGAGCTATACAACCATCATCATGCCCAACCACGAAATGTGGTATAAAGGACTTTCAGTATATGCAAAGAAAGATTCCAAGTGTTGACTCACATGCGTCAATTTCCACTAACAGCTCAGGCTGATATTATTCTGGCATGTGCAATCTTGCACAACTTCATCGGGCATTATCACATGCATTACATATACTTTAACATGTTACAAATTGAAATGCATCATGATAGTGAGTTGGGTGATGTTCAATTCAATGACGAAGACCCAAATTTGTATGCAGGCATTGGAAAGAAAGTACTACGTGATTCTTTAATTCATTTAATTGTAACAAATAGGAGTGTCAATTTCGGGTCACAGGTCAGGTTCGTGTCGAACCCGGAAATGACCCGACATTGTTCGGGTCAACCCGAACCCGACCCGTTTTTGCAAACGGGTCAATTTTTCGAACCCGAACCAGACCCGCTTCGGGTTCAGGATAGGGTGTCAATTTTGGGTCACGGGTCGGGTTCGAGTCGAACCAGGAATTGATCCGACATTATTCGGGTCAACCCTAACCCGACCCGTTTTTACAAACGGATCGGTTTTCTGGACCCAAACCCAACCCGCTTCGGGTTCGAGTCAACCCGAACCCGACCTATTTCAGGAAATCCAGTCAGACCAAATGCTGCATCACGAGGCTTTTTCCAATTTTTTCCATAAAAAAAAAATTAAAAAAAAACTATGTGGCAACGGGCAACATTTCAACCAAATCCCACTTAGGATTTCAGCATGGCAGCAGCATTTCAGCCAACTAATATGTGCGGGCAGCTATACACGACAAACAAAGCGCTCGGGCAGCAACATTTAGCCAATTAATATGTGTGGGTAGCTATTCACTGCAAACAAAGCGCTCGGGCAGCAGCATCACTGCTGGCATGCGGCAGCTGCATCGCAGGCGACAGGCTACGATTCGGCAGGCAGCAGCTATGAGGTAGGTTAGCGGGCAGTGCGGGCATCGGCTATGCGGGCAAACCATGGCATCAGCAATACTGCTAGACACGGGTAAAGTCATTTTTCGGGTCAATCCGGGTTATTTTCGGGTTTCGGGGTTAACCCGAACCAGACCCAATTTTTTAAGCGGGTAGATTTACTGAACCCGAACCCGACCCGTTTCGAGTGAGGTTGACCCTAACCCGAAATTTTCAGGTCGGGTTCGAGTCGGGTTTTCAGATCGTGTCAAATATTGACACCCCTAGTTCGGGTCAACCCGACCCGACCCGACCTGCTGACACGACAAATGGGAGCATCGAGACAGCAGCGGCACTACGGAGACAAACCACGTGCGTCGTCCATTTGGCACAGCGACACTACATCGTCCATGCGGGCAGGCGGGTCTTCCGACATGGGCGCATAGCAACGGCACTACGGTGCGGGTCGGGCCGGTCTGCAACGAAAGCTCGATCACAAGTCGCAGCGGCGCAGCCCTTGTTGTCTTGTTGCGATCTCAGCAGTTCGGCACGACAGCGGCATTACGGGGACAAACCGAGTTGACGGAAGCGATGCGACAGGGCTGACAGGCGAATTGACCAACGTGAAGTGACGGATGCAAATCAAATGGACGTGACACGAGGTAGGAGACGAAATTTCGGGTCAAATCGGTTTGATTTCAGGTTTCTGGGTCAACCCGAACCCAACCCGTTTTTACAAATGGGTTGAAACCCCGAACCCGACCCGATTCGGGTTCGGGTTGGGTTTCGGGTCATGTCAAATATTGACACCCCTAGTAACAAATATGTGGAAGGCACGAGTAAGGCTCTCTCATATTAAGCTTAAAATCTTTGATTTTTCAAAATTTAACTTCTAACAAACAACTCCACTCACAGGTAGCAAGTCATCAAAGTCATTCAACTGGATAGCCTGCAAATTTGGGCACATGAAGAAGAAAGCAACTTTAATTTTTTTCGCAATTCAATTTATGTTCTTGTTGTACTTTTAACGAAATTTTGTTGTATTTCATTTGAACTTCTATTGTTGTACTTTAATTATTCAAGAAATAAATGTCAAATCTCTTAACCTCCTTAAATCCTGAACTTAATTGCTAAACAATCACATGGGACTTAATAGGATTTATATTGAATGTTGCTAAATAAATGTCAAATCTCTTACCTAAAATGTAAAATTATTCTTCACAACTCATTTTCAATACCTCCAACCAGTTTACATAAGCCCAAGCACATAAGACCTACCAATACCGCAACCCAAACCCTATACCCTTACAAGGAACAGCACGGGATAAAGTACTCGACTTGAAGTTCCATAAGCAGAGGTGAAAGAATACAAGTAAAAGAAAATGGAATATAAACCAACGTAGCATCCAACATACCAAAGGAGTGTAGATCGCCATCACCACGTACTCAACCACCTTCTTCCCAACAAAAGGAAGAAAAAAAACATAAAATGCAAACCCCAATGCCAGAAAAACAGCTATGGCGACAACCTGAACAAAGAAAGGTAACAAAAAAGTGCTTATTTCCAGAGATAGCAACGAGTAAACAAATAAAACTGAACGGAACATGCCTGAAGAGGATGGTATGGGAGCTGCCACCCATGCTTCCTCATTCCAGCTTGGGTTATGAGGACAATGCAGAGACAAAGATAGGACCAAGACCCAAAAAGTGGAGTGAGCGTTAGTAAAAATCCCAATTTTAGGGTTAGGAAAGCTAAAGAGTATATAGCTTCGTCTTCATCCACAAGCACTCCTCTTTCCTCCAAATTCTCTACTGGTAAACCCCACAGGAAGCGAAGAAGGGTTGTCTCGCAACAGAGGGAAGACTGAAAAAAAGTGATTTTTGGGATTTAAAAGGATAATGGGAGAAAGGGGGGCCTTGATCCTCACATGAAGCGGCAAGCTTGTGGGGCAGAAATTCGGATTCATCGGGAAAAGTGCGGGGCTGTTGGGTTTTTCTTGTTCTTTAGTGTGTGTGCTTTTTATGTCTGGGGGAAGTAAATAAAATAGGCAGCTGTAAATTGCATGGGGAAAGGAAAATCAAACCCTTCCAATAAATTGATCAGACCTTTTCAGTGACATCCTCTGGATTCGGTGTTAATGATTTTTTTAGTATAATAATATACATAGGAGTATAGGACCCTATTATTATTATCATATCTTGATATGAATTATTGACTATATTAAATTCAGAATAATTTTTTATTAATATAAAATTTTAAAATTAATTCAAATTTGATCAAATTATTATAGAAATATTTACATACATACCATTATATACTACTTTATTTATATATCTAACACAAAAAAAATTTAATATTACATACATACCATCAATAGTTCACTTTCATATCAAATGTGAATGAAATATATGGGTGGTGAGAATGAAATATTGGTGAATTATTTAATATTAAAATAATATAAGATGTTATGTATGTAATATTAAAGTTTTATGTGTTAAATATGTAAATAGAGTAATATAAAGTGGTATGCATATAAATCCCCCATTATTATCTAGGTCCAAATTAACCGAGTCGGATTTACTTCGAACGAGCCATTTTTTTAGATAAATGAGAATTTTTGTTAAATGTGTCATATTTATTGTAAAGCCACTATGTCACTATGGACATAATAAATAGGTTCACGGAAAGCATATTCCAATCTGATCAACTTTGCATCAGGCCCAAATCTGACCCCTCAACCCTAATTGACACTCTTATAGATATATTTTGAAATTAGTTTGGTATATTATACATAGTGTGCGTGTCTCAAAGCAAATCCAATAATTGTAAGATCTATCAAATTATTTAGGCTCGTCAAAATTAAGCATAATTTTTCTATAATAAAAAAATATATACAAGATTTTTGTTAAACTAATGAGGTATTTAATATATTCTTCATCTACAATTGAGGGAAATGGAACCAGTGACAAAATATAGGTTCCTTTTATAGAACTTTTAGGGAGATGTTTCCATAAATTTGGCGAAAAAAATGCTATGTCGAACAACCCATATTGATCCTCTGAATCAAATATCATTTTCTTAGCATTTGAGCGCTATAATAACCTCAAAATTGAATGATTTTGGGCATACATGTATATATAAAATAAGGCTTAAGAACAATTTTATAAGAGAATACAACAACAACATCAAGCCTTTGTCCCACTATGTGGGGTCGGCTACATGAATCCTTTTTCACGATTGTGTCCTGTTAAAAGTCAAATTCGCATTTAAATCCAATAAAAAAAGTTCATTTATAATATTTTCTAACCAAGTTTTTTTAGGTCTATCTCTATATTCCTTAACATAAGTCAAATCTAATACTTCAACTTTCCTAACTGGGCCATCAGAAGGATTTATTATTCTGTGCGGAGTTCCGATAGCATCTGGAGACCAATAAAAATGCGCCACATCACCTAAAAATGTACCGCGCTCGATACAGCTCAGTACCAAGCGCGTAACCGGACGAGAAAATCGTCTGGTGTCCGCACAAAATAATAGCTCCATCGGAAGTCCTCCGTTTAATGTGAGCAAACCATCTAATGAATATTTAATTAATTTTTAGAAAATAACAATAAATAAATCTACGAAGTGCAACTATGTGATTCCTCAAGAATAAACTATTATGTGTGAGTATGTCTTAATTGGCCTTAATATCTCAAAAAAAAAACTATTCTATAAGAATGATGTAGGCCCTATGTTACTGTGAGTCTATGACTATGCTATCTTTATCGATTAAGATAAACTCACACACATATCACATATTTAAACTTAAAATACAAAATCTTATATTTGATAGTCAAAACTCTCAACTAATAAATCAATATAAACATTTCTTTTGTTAATAATCAATTTTTTATTTAAAAGTAATAAAGAAAAATCAATATTAATACTTTCTAACTAAATCTTTTTAGGTCTACATCTACCTTTTTTAACATGAAATCATTTTAATCTTTTATCAAAACTAATATCAACATACGTTGATATGAACTGTTTATAATTTTTTGTATAATTTATTGCACATTCTTCTTATGAAAATATGATGATAAGCTAGCGAGGAAAAAGTTTACCAATTTTATTTAATTAAGATCCTGAAATTAGAATGTTGCATTTTATATATAAATAATTATTTATTTTAGAAAAGAAATTGTTAAGAGATATATTGAAAAATAATACTTGTTTTTAATTTGATATAGAATAAGATGATTGATTTAATTAATGAAATTGCTATAAAAATTTTTAGGAAAATATAAAAATAGATTATAATTGATAAATTTATTAAATTCATAATTTGATAGAACGCAATTAAACATCAATATTTCAAATTTCATAATTTTTTTTTATTTTCACAAATGTGATGATTTCACCTTTCCATGAAAATACGTTAAAAAAAGTTAAATTATTAATTTTTAAAACATTTTTCCTATTTACTAGCAAATGCATTCAACTTTTCTTTTTATTTTAGTGTCAAAGTGAGATTTATGAAAGATAAAAGAAATTTTTTTCTTTGTCAACTTGCATGAATACCAAAAATAATAAATAAATAATAAAATCTCTTTCTTTTATCAGCCAATACAGATTTTCAGGTCTGAAACATTCTCCAAACAAAATAAAAACTATACAGCTTGTATGCCCAAAAATATCCTATTGCCTTTTTTTTTATGATTATTACGTGTAGACGTTGAGGCGAATGAGGAGACCACACGTCACGCAATGCACTGTGCATTGGATGATGTGGCGCCACCTCATTCGCCTCCGGACACGTTCAACGTCCGCACGTAATAATTTTTCCTTCTTTTGAGGATCATTCATTGACTAAACAACCCCAAAATCATCAAAAATATATGAAAGATGAATGAAATTTTCATGACAATTCATTTGTACCATATCTAAAGGCTGATGTTAGTTCACTTCTGAGAAGATTTGAAATATATCTGCCCTCATTATTGTCACTGTCACTACCTTCTGCCAAAATGTTCAAATGGTGACCTCCCTATGACAGTCTTCTTTGCAAGTGTGCCAAAAGAGCTCTGTTGAGTGTCAAAGAAAATAACACCTTTGATTTACTTCATTTGTTTCCTACCTGCCACTGTAAGCAATGAATAAAGATTTTGTTAGTGAATCTGTCATTTTCAGTGTAATTGAAGGAGTTGGGAATGAGTAATAGATGAAGCTTCCATGGTTCTCTGTGAAAAAATTGGCTTGAAGTGTAATGCATGAACTCTTTGTTGTATTTATCTAATGGAGACTATGAATTATTTTTCTGAAAGTAAAAACAATGCAGAAATGATGATGATGATCATCAATGTCATCAGTTTTATTCCAACTATTTTGTGTAATTTTTATTTTTGTGGAAATGGAGTATAAGGTTTGCCTGTATGCCAAGTAATTTAGTAACATTAAATGTTAATTGAATAGTTTTGAGTGAGGCAGCTGCAAAAAAGGCAGAATAAATAATTCATATGAGGATTAATTATTCTGTTTGGATGCTGAACGTTGCCCGGAGACCAACTAAAATGCGCCACATCACCCATTCATTGTGTACTGCAGCTTAGTACCACTAACGTGGATGCACTTGATTCGCCTCCGGACATAGAGCTGCATCCAGCCTCCGCACAGAATAATTTCTCTCATATGAGAGCCTATGTTGTAATTTATGTTACCTCGTTGAAACCACGATCGCCGAACCGCTTGTCGAATTTGGCGTTCATGTTTTTGTAACAATTCATCAACTTTTTGGGATTTAGACAACAATGGCCCTGAGAATTCCACCCTGTCTCCTCCATCTTGGTATCCCTACAATTTCAAATATGAAAAATTAGAGTAGAAACCTTAGAAAGGAATAAAAAACCAAAGGAAATTGCTTTCCACATACCATAATACTGTGCTTTGATTGCGCATTATTTGCTCTTGAGAAATCCTGGGAATGGAATGCAGAAGAGGAATCAAATGAATCTGAGTGTTCCAGTTGTGCCCAATTTCTCAGCATTGCATTCTTCACCATCTTGTAATGCTCACTGCGCTTGGGATGATCAATTGCCTCTTCTGCAGATTGTCCATTCTCAAAATCAGAAGTTACTCTAGCTCTAATAGCAACTGGAGGCTCCTCCAAGCCACAAGTAATGCTTCTTGAGCTGCTAGATTTACTTAGTGATTTAACAAATGGATGATCTTCCTGCTGCTTCTTCACCCATGCAAAACCAGTAGAAGGATTAACATGCAAGGGTCCTGAGAAAGGAATGTCGTCTTGAGAAATGTGCGTCGGTTGCGGATCCCGATCAGGGGGATTAAGTGCTGCCATTGGCTGAAGATCAACAAGAAGTCTAGATTCACCTTTAACTATTGGACAAACTATCTTATTGCCACTCCTTTCAGTTCCATGATTTTTCATCTGAGGCTCTGCCTGCCAGTTAACATCATTTAGCTTTGTTCAGTGTGCAATTTTGATATGGTTCATATGCTTCGACACTCAAAAATTCCAATGTTTGAGTAAAATATACTGATAACACCCATCAGATAAGTAGGCATACCTCATGATGATTTGCTAATCTACTCAAGCCACTTGATTGTTGAGTTTCCTGATGCACCCTTAAAGGCCTCCTTTTTACTTCTGCAACACGAGCTCTTCCGTTGATCTTTGGAATATTTTTCCTGAAAAAGACAACACAAAGATGTTCAATTGGTGGGAGATTTTGAGAATGAAAGGCAAATCATGCAAGTTTCATTCAAAAATTAAAATCAAACTAGAAGGACTTTTAGTTGAATGAGAGAATTCCTCATATTTGTATGATGGATAGTGCATTCTTTCTGAAGGTTTATTGTCATTTCTGTTGTGGAATCTGTGGTAAATTCAACATTTAATTTGCCAAAGTTGGGATTCAAAAGAGTTCATAATGAAATAAATTATCTGAGAATGTCTCATGCAAGCCCCAATCTGAACATTCAACCCTTTATTGATTAAAGTTTTGGATTCCATGATAGTTAATGAAATATCACAAGTGCAGAAGTTGAATAATTTGTTGGCTGAAAGTGAATTTCAGGCAGCGGAAATCTGAATTAGAGAAGAAGTCTCGTCAAGGACACTTGAAAAGCCTTGAAATTGATGAAATTTGGAAGAAAGCAAACAAGATACAATAGATCTTCAATTCGAGAGGAAAATCCTTCTCTCTCAATCCCTAGCCGACAACTAGAGCCCAAACAAACCTAAGAGAACTCCAAACTTTAGCAAAACATAGATAACCCTAAACCTAGGGAAAATAATCTACTTAAAGCAAAACAACAAACATCAAAATCCTTAAACAGCCCTTTATTTTAAATTTTCCCTTCTAAACCGCCTCCCCCCTTCTTAAAAATCTTCAAATAGTGGGCCCCACAAGGGGTCAGGCTGCTTGCTAGCTTCTCCTGGTATAAACCAGGGGCCGGCCTTGATTCTGGGCTGGCTAAACCGATCCTCCTTGGACTGGTCTAACAGTTAACTTCTTTGAACGAAAGAAAGGTTTTTAAGTGTTCATGGTAACAACGACAAGAAAAAAAAAATTAGTTAAATGAAAGCTGCAAAACAACTTTCTTAGAATTATACTCATGGTAGCTTTCAAAATACACTTTAATGGATTTAAGCTTTTTTATATGTTTAATTAATTATTTATTTTATTTAATTATAGACAAACTGCAGCAGGTCAACTCAGGGTTAGGTTTTCTAATATAACTAATATGATGAGGAATCATTGATCACTAGTAACCAAGTACTTCAACTAACTATGTTTAAATGAAAACATGTGGTTCTAGAGTTTAAACCCAATTAATAATGAAATGACAGTAAGTATCCGAGAATTTTAATAAGAATTTGAAAACAAATAAAATCAACAAGCAAACAAATTAATTTTCATAAAACTCATATGATTTACTAGAAACAGACTACAATACTACACAATGAAGAATAGCAATGCCAAATGCAGCATAAAAACAAACAGCAATGAAAAGTAAAGATATTTTTGAACATGATAATTTAGTGTCGTTGGGTTCAAGACCAGAATAATTCTACAGTAAATTATTAATCATAAATATTAGTTTAATCTTGAAGGATTAAGTTGGGATTAGGGCATTAATCTATTCCTTGTTCGATATGCATCACTTGTTTGTACTGAAAAGTTGAAGCTAATGTCGGAACATAGTAGAGTTTATGCTCCTTGGAGGAAAAATTTGGGCCAAGGCAGATTAAACAAGTTAGACTGGCAAAAAATATTCCTACAAGGGAACATATGTTGCTTCCGTAGAATTAACAATTGAATATACATCTAATCATAAGCTAATCTCGAACCAAGCGTTATAGAATACAACTTCAGTGCTTGGACTGCTAATGACAACTGTTCATCTTTTTTTTTTAAGTAAATTTGAGTGCCAACAAGAATATTTGATATAGGCAGAGTTTGATCTCAAGACCTTAGCAGCAACAGAAGTTTTTACCAACTAAACTAGACTTTGAGTGCCAAAAAAAACAAAAAAAGATTTCACGAAAAACTTAATAGCTATCATTTATGTGAGGCAAAATGCTCGAACTTAACCTGCTTGCATCCTCACGACTTTTTGCATCAATCTCTTTGGTAGGAGGGTGTTTTGGCAAACTTGATGGTTCACACGCGGCAGGCTTTGTTCTGAAATACTGTGCAAGAGTAAATATAGCAAATTGTAAAATCATCGCATATAGTATAAAATCTAACAAGTACTACAATAACAAGCCTTTATCCCACTGTGGGGTCGGCTACATGAATTTTTTTCTCCATTGTGCCTTGTTAAAAGTTAAATTCTCATTTAAATCAAATAAAGAAAGGTCATTTCTAATATTTTCTAATCAGGTCTTTTTAGGTCTACCTCTACCTTTTTTAACATAAGTCAAATCTAATACATTTACTTTCCTAACCGGGTCATCAGAAGGCTGCCGTTTTATGTGACCAAACCATCTAAGGCAACTCTCTCTAATCTTATCTTCCACTGGAGCTACTCGAACATTTTCAGTATATGCTCATTTCGTGTCCTGTCTCTAAGCTTAAAGCCACTCATCCACCTGAGCATCCTCATCTCTGCAACACTTAACTTAATATTATGTTTCTCTTTTAATGGCCAACATTTTGCACCATAAAGCATTACAAGTCTAACCAACATCTTATAGAATTTTTCCTTAAGTTTGAGGGAGACTTTTCTATCACACAACAAGCCCGATGCAATCCTCCACTTCAACCATCCAACTTGAATTCTACTAATAATATCTCTATCTCTTTCACCATCACTCTGAACAATAGACTCAATATATATAAAATGTGTACTCTTATTAATGACTTGATCACCCAAAGTCACAATCATCCACTAGAACTATTATTACTAAAATTACACTCCATATATTCAATTTTAGATCTACTCAAATGAAAGCCTTTAGACTCTAAGGTTGACCTCCATAATTCAAGTTTACCTTCAACTCCCTCTCTAGTCTTATCAACAACAAGGATATCATCAGCAAAAAGCATACACCATGATACAATCCCTCCACTAGAACTACAATTACTAAAATCTAACAAGTAGTACAACAAAAATTTTAAATAGATGTAGCAACTAAAACAACATATAAGATTACTTGAACATGTATGATAGGATCATCATGAGAAGAAGTGGAGATCTGAATCATACCTCAGATGCTAGAGCGGATGTCGCAGTTCCCCGCTTTTGAGGTTCTACAGATAGAAGTACTTCTAACAACTTGTAGGCAGATTGTGGCAAGCTTTTGAAAGTCTCTTGTAGGTGACTCTCATAAGGATGATGTGGTTTGAAAATTGTTGCATGAGGCAACTTGGACTTTTTCCAGTATTCATCAGATGGGGAACCACATAGCTTAAGGATTTTATGCAATTGTTCAACCTAAGGACAGAAGAAAATGTACCATGACATCAAAACCACAGAAATGAAAGTTAAACCATGGAAATTTAATTCTAATTAAAGAAAATGTTCATATTAGTTAGAATTGGGAAAAATGCAATCAAGTAGCCAACCAAAAAATCAGACCTTGCATGACACATATTTGAAACGACTAGACATGTGATGGAACATGGATATCAGTTTGTAAACAATTTTTGACAAAATTGTATCCTTTGCACCTAAAAAAAATTTAAGCTATAAAAATGTTCCATTGAATGTTTACTTGAGTTCATCCACTAGGAAGCACCAAGAAATTATGTGGTTATTTTTAATAAAAAAAACTCTTAAAAGCATTATAACCATTGTCTATTTTTCCTTAGTTATGTTTTCAAATTAGGAAGGCAATTTAAACAGGAATTTATATAGAACACCTTCCTATTTTCTGGCACACTTATATGCGAATAAAGGACAATAAAAATTAGTATTTCTCTCCACATCAATTTCATTCTTTGTAAATGGTATCAAAGCCATAATGGTTCTTGACCAACCTCACCTAACCCTCTCTCATCCAACCGACGGCCAACTAAATCTCCCCCTAAATCAAGTTGAATACTCCTCCACCTCCTCCAACCCAAACACTCATACCATCATCAATCCACTTATAAAAATCCTACTCTTTATCTCCATTAACATTAAGTCCAATATCAAACTTACACAATTTCATATCGTACTTATACCTTTAATAATATTGATAATCCTAGAAGTGAACAAAATATATAAAAATTAATACACAAATATGGAGTAAATTATTATTAAATTAGAATTTTATTAAGTTCATAGTAAGCCACTTGCTAAATAATAAACGGGCATGTTTACGAACATAAATGAATAAGTGGGTCAAAACTTAAACTTGTTTATTATATAATATGATGTAGAACTATATGCTAAATCGGAAACTTGCACAAAATATTTAAGAACAATTTCAGATTTTCGTTATTAGCGATTAAAACAACAACGTAAAACAAATAAACGGTTACTTCTGCTTAGGCTAAGCCACACAAGAGACTAAACCACATCAAAACACTTAGAAGAATTAAAATATTGCATGATTAGTAGTTTCCAACTTAACCAAACTATAACAATGAGGACTGGGAGCAAAGAAGTAACAAATCCTACTGGAGCTACTCCAACCTTTTCACATATATGCTCATTTCGTATCCTATCTCTAAGAGTAAAGCCACTCATCCACCTGAGCATCCTCATCTCTACAACACTTAACTTAATATTATGCTTCTCTTTTAAATGCCAACATTCTGCACCATAAAGCATTGTAGGTCTAACCACCAACTTATATAATTTTCTCTTAAGTTTGAGGACTTTTCTATCGCACAACAAGCCCGATTCATCCCTCCACTTCAACCATCCATCTTGAATTATAATAATAATATCCCCATTTATTTCATCATCACTCTAAACAATAGACCCAAAATATCTAAAACGTGTACTCTTATTAATGACTTGATCACCCAACGACACAATCCCCCCACTAGAACTATTATTACTAAAATAACACTCCATATATTCAGTTTTAGATCTACTCAAATGAAAGTCTTTAGACTCGAAGGTTGACCTCCATAATTCAAATTTACCTTCAACCCCCTCTCTAGTCTTATTAACAAAAATAATATCATCAACAAAAAGCATACACTAGAGTACAATCTCCCCATTAGAACTATTATTACTAAAGTCTAACAAGTAGTACAAAAAAAATTTTAAATAGATGTAGCAACTAAACAACATATAAGATGACTACTCGAAAATGTATGATAGGCTCATCATGAGAAGAAGTGGGGATTTGAATCATACCTCAGATGCTAGAGCGGATGTGGCAGTTCCCCGCTTTTGAGGTTCTACAGATAGAAGTACTTCTAACAACTTGTAGGCAGATTGTGGCAAGCTCTTGAAAGTCTCTTGTAGGTGACTCTCATAAGGATGATGTGGTTTGAAAATTGTTGCATGAGGCAACTTGGACTTTTTCCAGTATTCATCAGATGGGGAACCACATAGCTTAAGGATTTTATGCAATTGTTCAACCTAAGGACAGAAGAAAATGTGCCATGACATCAAAACCGCAGAAATGAAAGTTAAACCATGGAGATTTAACTCTATTTAAAGAAAATGTTCATATTAGTTAGACTTGGGAAAAATGCAATCAAGTAGCCAACCAAAAAACCAGACCTTGCATGATGCATATTTGAAATGACTAGCCGTGTGATGGAACATGGTCAATGCCAATCGCATGTTGTTGATGTTTCAGTTAACTTTGTAAACAATTTTTGACAAAATTGTATCATTTGCTCCTAAAAAACATATAATCTATAAAAATGTTCCATTGAATGTTTATTTGAGTTCATCCTCCAGGAAGCACCAAGAAATTATGTGGGTATTTTTAATTAAAAAAAAAACTTTTAAAAGCATTATTACCACTGTCTATTTTTCCTTAGTTATGTTTTCAAATTAGGAAGACAATTTAAATAGGAATTAACATAGAACACCTTCTTATTTTTTGGTACACTTATATGTGAATAAATGACAATAAAAATTAGTTTTTTTCTCCACATCAATTTCATTCTTTGTACATGGTATCAAAGCCATAATGGTTCCCGACCAACCTCACCTACCCTCTCTCCTCCAACTGGCGGCCAACCAAATCTCCCCCTAAATCAAATTGAATACTCCTCAACCTCCTCAAACCCAAACACTCATACTATCATCAATCCACTTGATAAAAATCCCACTCTTTATCTCCATTAACATTAAGTCCCAAATCAAACTTACACAATCTCATATCGTACTTATACCTTTAATGATATTTATAATTTTAAAAGTGCACAAAATATATAAAAATTAATACATGAATATGGAGTAAACTATTATTAAATAAGAATTTTATTAAGTTCATAGTAAGACACTTGCTAAATCATAAACAGGCATGCTTACGAACATAGATGAATAAGTGGGTCAAAATTCAACTTGTTTATAATATAATAAGATGTTAAAATATTATTTAAAATTGTTCAATTATGTGAATAAACGAACTTCATATGAGCATTATCAAGTTATTCATCAAATACACTAACTCTCTTACAAACCTAGTCTAAAGAGGGGAACTACAGACCTACATCACTAGTAAGTTTACCACTTTTCAAACTTCAAGCAACAAAAAAAGTAATAAGTAGGTTTGGTCTACAAAAGTACTTAAGGAGCTAAATACTCTTCTATCTCAAAAGTCACATCTGATTACATCTCTTTCCCTTCCACTTACAAATGCCTCTGGTGGCCGAATATAGTCTTACCAAGGAAACAAGAAAAATAAACTATAAGTACTTAGATGACAGAGCTAATTACCTCAGTTCTTCCCTGCAAGATGGGCTTCTTGACAAACATTTCTGCGAATACGCAACCAGCACTCCATAAGTCAACAGACACTCCATAATCATAAGAGCCTAAGAGAAGCTCAGGTGGACGGTACCACAGTGTAACCACACGGCTAGTTAGTGGTTGCTTATTTTCAGGATGTATGAAGTTTGCCAGGCCAAAATCAGCAATTTTTAATATGCCTTCATCATTAACTAGAAGATTGGCGCCCTTAATATCACGATGGATGATTCCTCTTGAATGACAATGCTCAAGACCAGATAACAATTGCTCCATTAAACACTTTACCTGGAAGATAAAATTTTACATTTTCCAAACAAAATTTATGTCAGATGACATATTATTTGACCAAAAAGGGAAGATCTGACTTCACTCAAGAAATATTAACCTGTGATTCAGAGAATTTTATGTCAGGTGACGATGAAAGGCCAGCAAGATCATGTTCCATATATCCAAATACAAGATATATACTACATGATAACCGAGAAGTAACCAAACCCTCCAACTTCATCACATTGGGATGGTCAAGTCGGCGAAGTATCTGTATTTCTCGTGCCATAAATCGGACACTCTCAGGCTCAAAATTGTCAAACCGCACCTTCTTTAGGGCAACAAATTTTCCTGTTTCAATATCCCTTGCTCTGAATACAGTGCTATAGGTGCCCTGCCCTATCTTCAAATGCAAGTTGAACATAAAATCTAATAAGTAGAAAACGAAGAAAAAACATGTAGAACTTGGAGAAGCAAGAGCAGAAGTTTCTCAACATCAAAACAATGGATGAATTACAGCATAAACAAATAAATAAATAAAATACAGTTAGTTTAACAAGAGAATTATCAAGCTCTTGGCCTGTACATGGCTTCTTGAGCAAATGTATGAAATGGTTGCAACATTTATTTTAGATTTACTATTACATTAGACTTTTCTGAACTATTTGAGGTCAGCACCCAGTTAAATGTCCAACAAACAAAAAAGAAATACACCATGTTTAAGCTAACATCATTAATGTCTTAAACATGCAAAGAAAGTTATGATCCATATTAATTTGCGCCTGTAAATGACTATCTTAACTTGGTCAAAAGATGAGCATGCATACAAGACAAATCCAAGGATATGACGCCTTTATTTAGTTCTATTTTAGGGTTTCTTTAACAACGCTTATTTGATGATCACTAATGCCAAAGTCTTAAGCTGAAATAGAGTAACCAATTTCCTCTCTGGTTTTTGAATTTTATAAAGGTAAATGGATAAAGCTTTATATATGTTCCTACAGAAAGGAGCTGTTTGGTAGAATCTAGGATTTCATTTAAGTAGGATTTCATAAATCCTCCAAATCCGGATTTGCGAAATCCTGGGGGGGTTAAATCCTGAAAACTGTTTGGTAACATTCATGATAAATCCAGTTAAATTTTGTATGACCGTTTGGCTATGCAAGTCAGGATTTTTAAGGCAGTTGAAAGAAAAACAACTGGAAACGTTCGGACTTCGTTCGGACTTCCTCCTCTCGCGCGAATAAGAAGTTGAATCTGCCGAATCGGTGGATTTACGAAATCCGGGATTTACCGCAAAAAGTGGTCTTTTTCCGTCAACCGCAGCTTTCATTTGCCGTGAGATTTGGATTTGCATTTTAGGCCGTTTGGCTGGATTTCGCCCAAATCCGGCCTTAAATATGACATAAATCTGCATACCAAACAGCCCCTAAAAGGGAATAAATACTGTATGAACTATTCCTATTTAAGTATTGATGTGTCTCTAAAATGTTCATATGATCGGCACGAATCTCAAAACTATTTAAACCGAAAATCTTTGGAATTAAATTCAGCATCAACCGAACTTTGATTTCAACAAACTTATAGTTAAATTGAGTGACTCGACGAGAAAAATTCAGCAAGCTCAAGATCATTCAATTCTGATATCATTAAGACACTCAAATATTGCATAAACGATTTATAATCAAGGGAACTAATATGAACCATTCAATGTAGTATTTTGAATTCTAATCAAATTTATCAAAATGCTCATCTTAAAAATCTAAAAATAGGGTCTTATTTTATACTTGAAGAGAGGCTCGAGAGTTGAGAGAGCTTCCTCTATTACCTTTTTCGATGATTATTGCCGATGATCACCATCAACAATAGTTACCGCCATCGTCAAACTTATGTCATCCAACTATTGTTACTTGGCCATTAACATCTAATCATGTTGTTGGGTTTAAACTATCTTCTTTTGGACAATCAATTTCTACAATTCCTATAATGGAAATTAGACAATTGTTCTCAACTGTGTATGATCCAATATTCTTCATTTGTGAGAAATGAAGGTTTTTCGCATCTTCTATTATATAGTGGATTATTGCAATTTAGTCAAACACCATGATTTTTCCATTCTGGAAATTTTCACATAAAAATTAGAATTTGTCATAACGCATACTCTACTAAAACAATTTTTCAAGCTACTAAAACAATTTTTCAAGCGCAGAAATGTTATAGAATTGGAATTTTCCAGCTAAAATGTTCTTTATTCCTTGCATTTGTAAAAGTGTGATAATTTGACTAATGGAATGTGTATATAACCAATTAATAGAACCATGGTCCATGCGCAGTGTTTGCTGCTATTAAGAACCTTCTTCTATAACTACACTTTCCACAAGCAAAATGCCAAGGCCTTGATCAATATCCTGACTGGCTGTCATGGATCTTTCTGAAATACCATTAGTTGCATATCTACACAAGCTTTTATGCACTTAGCTGGTTCATATTTATAAGGTGCCAAAATATTTGATAATTGGTAAAGACTTATCGAATGTTAGATTGGTAGAGCCATGGTGTTTCCATACTCCAAAATTCAATACTAAATCATAAAGGTTATACCAAGGAAAGACAGAATCAGATTCATACGTTGAACATCTAAAAGAAGACAATGCTATGTAAATAAACAACGAGTACAAGCGATAGGGAGCTGCAATCTTTTGTTCAAAGAATGCAAAAACTGGGAAAATTTCATCATAAAATGCAGCAAGTTGAAACTAAAGATTCAACAAAACTTTCACCGAGAGAGAACTACACAAAAGCATCAGCCAACAAAACTAACATACCTACCATCCTTGTCATCTAATTCACCTAACAAAGCTTAAATAAATGAGCAATTCTTGAATTATAAATGCAAAAAACAGAGCAATACGATCCCTTCCAAGCTTGAACGCCTTGAAAGAAAAACCGATAAAAAATATATAAGCAAAGCACGCACAATGACTAAAAATAATTTACCATGAATTGTTTCTTCTTCTCCATAATTACCTTATCCAATTTCTCAAAGTTGTCAGCTTTGAGGGGCACCCATCCATTAATCGCTTCACCAGCCACGGCGGTGAGCCACGCCGGCCATCCCGCGGCAACTTGTTCCCCTTCAATGTACTTGTGAAGATTACCCAGTCGAACGCTCACCGAGCTAGACCGCTTCAAGATCATTCGCCCTGATTCCGCCAACTCTTCAAGCTTTCTTTCTTCCTCCTCCTTCGACCTATACCGCAAAGATTTCTCCAAAAACACATCAGATCCTCTATGATCCTTAAGAATGCCGGACGAATCCAGCGCTGGCGTCACCGACACAGCCTTCTTCGACGCCGCGCAGCCCATCGCCGGCGCCGGAGTGTTTGGGAGGAATTAAGACAGGAAATGGGAGAATAAGTGAAGGGGGATGTGAGGTAAAGAAGACGCGTAGAACCAAGGGGGCCCTGGCCCTACCCCGGAAGAAAAAGTAAAGAAAGGCTTGACTTCTATACTCAAAAACTAGGGTTTTATTGGATGCCACAGCGCGGTTTGGATATAATCTTTGCGAGATTAACGGGTGATGGGAGTAGAAGAACTTTTTAGTAGTAAGGCGTCTCCACGAAGGTTCTCGCGCGAAGAAGCCTCGTGGATTCTTGTACACTTTACCAGTCTGTAAAAGAAGCGGAAAAGCTGTAGAATAAATATAGCCGTTGGGCTCAAAAGAGTTGGGAAATTTTATGGGAGCTACCAACAAGTTCTGATTCCAAAGAACAAGATAAATAGTAAAAGTAACTGATATTTGCCAAAAATAAAAATACAATGTTTTTTTGTAGAATAAATAAAGAGTTTTATTATTTTCTCAAGTTTAAAATAATTATGTTATTATAGAAATGTTTTAAATGTTTAGACAATTATTTGCTCTATGTTTTCATCTTGAACTATCTAGGGGTGTAATTAGTAGAGTCAAGCTAAATAAGGCTAGCTCCAATTTGAATTTGAGCTTATTAGTTGATGGAACTTTATATGTATTAAAAAAATTCATCTACATGAATATCAAGGCATTATTTGTATTAGGTACTTATAACTTAAATGCAAAGTCATTTGACCTTTAATTTCAACAAATTTATAGTCAAATTAAATGTCTCTGCAAGACGAGCCAAATGACACTATATGTGATTTGATCTGAGTTCAAATAAGCTTAAATCAAACATTTAAAATATAGTTATGTTGCGGCTTGGAAGATTCATAGCGGTAGAGTGAGTACACTTTTTGTCTTAGCGATGCACGGATATCCAGCACACAAACAGAAAGAGATGAGCAAAACACCCGATCTATTTTACGTGGAAAGCCCGAAAAGTAAAAAAATCACGGGGCCTCGCCCATGTGAAAATATTCCACTAAACTTGATTGAGTTACAAGGGTTGACCCGTCCCTCAATTTAGAGGTGGTCATATTACAGTAACTTGAAAAGCTAGTCAAAGGTCCAATGACAATCGAATGGAAATCCGGCGGCTTTTATGCAGAAGTTTGGTTGACAAGGAACGATTTGGCGAATGTCTAGTGATGAACGGCGGCCGGGTGGTGGTCCGGCGATGGTTGGGCTGAAGTCCGGCAACGATCAACGGTCGGGCGGTGGTCTGGCGATGGTCGACGGCCGAACGGTGGTCCGACGGAGGTCGGGCTGAAGTCTGGCGGCGATCTGTGGCCGGGCGGTGGTCCGGCAATGATCGGCAGCTGGGTGGTGGTCCGACAAAGGTCAGTATGAACTCTGGCAGCGGTCGGTTGCCGGGCTGAAGTTCGGCGGCGGTCGGCGGCGGGGCGGTCGTCCGGCGATGGTTGGCGGCCGGGCGGTGGTCCGACGGAGGTCGAGCTGAATTCTAGCAGCGGTCGGTGACCGGGCAGTGGTCTGGAGATGATCGGCGGCTGGGCGGTGGTCCAAGGAAGGTCGGGCTGAAGTTTGGAGGCAGCCGGGCTGAAGTTTGACAGCGGTCAGCAGCCGGGCGGTGGTCCGACGAAGGTCGGGCTGAAGTCCGGTGGCTGTCGGTGGCCGGGCGGTGGTTCGGCAATGATCAGCGGCCGGACCACCGCCCGGGTGGTGGTCCGACGAAGGTCGGTCTGAAGTCCGGCATCAGTCAGTGGCCGAGCTAAAGTCCGGCGTCTGTCGATTGTTGGGCGATGGTCCGATAAAGGTCGAGCTAAAGT
>NW_021319205.1:3449733-3502370 GCF_001605985.2 Dendrobium catenatum | reverse complement strand
TTTTTTGTACAGTCATGATTTTTCTTCTTTGTTCTTTTTGTCAGCCATGTACTGTATTTGTAGATGATCGTTTTGAGGAAGAGAAAAATATAGATGATTTGTTCTGCTGTATTTGATGTTTCATAGTAGCTCTGTGCTTCTGTTTTGAGTTGAAATATTTGGAAGAATCAGTTCCGAAGCAAATTCCAAAGCCAGATCCTGGTCTGTTTGTTTGGCTGGTCGCATCCCGGTGCGGGTGGGATCCGTCCCGGTCGGGTCGGGTCGTGACACTGCCGGTGGTCATCGGCGACGAGCGACGACATGTGGGCTAATGGCGACAGTGGTTTGCTATTACGGGCGGTAGCCAATGGCCGATAGAGGTAGGTTGTGGTCAATGGAAGTGGTCGTGATGGTTGTTTGCGATGGCGGTGACTAGCATCAGATGGCGACAATGACAATGAATTTATGATGTATTTAGAACTCGCCCAAATATAAGGAATTTCAAATACATACAAAATGAACTAGATGGTGAAATTCAAATGCACTAAAATTTTACAATGCATATATTTTACTTCAAACAAAACACCAATATTCTCAAAACCTATGTATTTTAAATACTTTTCACCATTTCTATAGACAACCAAACAATCCTTAAGACTGCTCAATTATGAGATCATTAAATCACTTAAATACTACACAAATAGTATATGATCAAAAGATTTGATATGACATTTCGAATAGAGTGTTATTAAATTTTGGCTAAATTTACTAAAATGACACTCCAATCGTCACATGAAAGGAGTAGACTATAGTTAGGGGAGAGCTTGGAAATATGAAGAAGTCACAACTTCAATAATCACCACCAACCAACATCATTGGTCGACTGCTACTGTTTGATTGTCATCGCCTAACTATGATTCTTTGACTGCCACACTAGACAAAGATCCTCTGATCACTACTATCTGACTATGATTCTCTAACCACTATCGCTCAATGATAACCCTCCAATCCCATCATCCAAAACTATAATCATTAAACTATTGTCGCTTAACTATGATCCCTCAATCATCGTCGTCTAACTAGGATCCTTCAATATTCATTGTCTAATTATGATTCTTCAATATTTATCGTCTCACTATAGTCCTTCGATCACAATCATATAATTGTAGTTCTCCGACCATTGTCACTCGACTACTATACTCCAATCACCATCGCTCGACTATATTCCTTCAACTTTTATCGCCCAATTATGATTCTTCAATCACTGTAATCTAACTACAGTCCTATGATCCATGGTGTTATGATAGTTATCACTTGGCTATATCGACACTTGTTAACTTGATCACCTACAATCACTCATAAATATGCCATTATTTATAATATTGATACCTGTCATCAACACCAACTGTGACTCTCAACGTCACAATCACAATCGAGATTTGTGATGGACTTCCTCGTATTTAATCTCCCCTTCTCAAAGGAGTAAACAATCTTTTAAAGATAATTCACATGCCACAGGGCTATTCAAACTTTAAAAATGTAATAGGTTCAATACATTATATGTTTGCTATATCAAATCAATGTTTTCCTTTGAGGAAATATATCATTGTAATCAATGAAAAACACTAGTAAAATTTTTTAACTAAGCCGAGTCTCATGATTTTTATCTTTTTTGGACTTTTAACATAAAAATTTTAGTGTTTCTTATAATTCTTGCACACATTGTGATCTATTTTTGTGCAAGATCTCTAAGACAACAAACTCTTTGACTCTATCATTGCAAATATTATGGCATGCAATAGAACACAATTTTATGAGTTCAAATAGCTCACGAGCCAACTAATTTATTATAAAAGAGATAATATAATTCTATTTCAAGCAAAGATGATAATAAAATGATAAAAATGAAAAATTTTATAAAAAAAATAAGAAGTACTTGAGATAACAAAGACATATTTTCTAAATTCCAAAAAGTTTAATAGCTTCACACTTAAATTATTGAATTATAGTATATTTTATATCATTATTTTTTAAAACTAATAAAATTACAAGCTGACGAGTTTAATTTAAAGTTGACTAAAATTTAACTTATCAACTCATTGAGTTTAGCCCACCAGCAATTCTGATTCAAAAATATTTTTTTCAAAAAAAAAAGAAAAGAAAACTACTTCACAGTTGTCGATTAGCCTGGACCCAGCCTGTTTTTTAAACGAGTTGATTCGAATCCAAATTTTCTGGGTTGAGTTCAAGTCGAAAATTGAATCTCGGATCCGACCCATTTATTAAACGGGTCGACTCGAATCCAAATTTTTTGGGTCGGATTCATGTTGAATTATCAGGTCGTGTCAATAATTAACACCACTATACACAACATATAAACATATATGAGAAGTCAAACTAATTTTTTTTAGTTTAAAGTCTACATTTTTAATTAAGAGACTATAATAAGTTTTATAATAAATCAAAATTTCATTGTAAAATATTTTAAAGAAAAAAAATTATAGTTTAAGATAACTCTGTTTGAATTTGGTAATAATGAAATGAATTTCAAAATTATTAATTTTATTTTAATAAGAATCATCTTAAAATAATATTAGTAATTTTGAAATTCATTTTATTTTGTTTGATTTTTGCAAAAAAAAAAAATCTAAAATATTAAAAAACAATAATAATAAAGCAAACAATTAGGTTTGGTTCCATTGCTATGACAGAGTAGTTGGGGAGAGGGAAGTTCAAACAAAGGGAATGAATTAAATATAGGAAAAGATGCTCACTTTCATATGGCATCTCATGACTTATTAGTTATTATCATTAGTGTGGGACCTATTAAAGTTTTAATTTCAAAAAGGGTCCCACATAAAATGGACAACCAAATTTGGTTCTAATTCTCCTAACTCCAACATGGAGTGGGGGTGGTTAAACACCTAACTCATTAGTCAATAGCTCAACAAAAGATCTATATGGAACTTCACCAAACTCTGATTAGCTCGATATTTCGTGGTTGCAAAGCTTCAGCTATTTTATGTGGATTTTGATTATGATTCCGCATGTGACAACTTTTTTACTGTTTTCTAAAATAGCTTTTTAGTAAAAAGAACGCATGTCCCAGCTTTTCCTTAACCCGGTTTCATTAGCAGCATTCCTAGGAGCGTGTTCTTATACTAAAAAGTTACTTCAGACATCAATAAAAAAGTTGTCACAAATGAAATCAAATTATGTGCGTGGCAGAGTCTCTCTCTCTCCCTCACTCACTCACTCTCTTTTTCTCTCTCTCTATAATTATCTTAAATAAATTTTAATTATAATGTAGCTAAAATATAATAAAAAATAATAAAATTGTGAAATTTCAGAAAAGACTTTGTCCAAACTTTGACTCTATGTACTGTCTATCTAAAGGAAAAATAATGATTGAGTTGACTTTAGAAATTATGAAAGATTGTCTCAAATTTAATCAAGCTGAATCCTATTGGACCTACCAATTAAGATATCCACCTAAAATTTGGCAAGATTTGGTTAACTAAATTTTTAATGCATTACTTAATCATGTTTAACACCTCATAATTATGACATAAATAAAATTATTAACTTTAATTATGTAATTAGTATGTGATTAAAGAGGATATTATATATTGCTAATATGGAATGATGAGCTATATATATATATATATATATATATATGCACTTGACCGTATAAAAATTAAATTTTAGGCTAAGATTTCTAAGAGAGTTTTGAAAAATAAGAGTGTTAATAATTGCTTAGATAGCAAGAAGAGACTCAGCGAAATTTTCAAATGGAGCATATTTGCTAAAAGTTTTAGGATTAAGAGCATTTAAAAAATATAATTTAAAAAGGAGCATAAAAGCAAAGTAGGATAGCGCATACAAAACGCGATGGGGCTCTACATTTTTCATGAAAATGCACAGCTGCTTTGCATTTTCTATGAAAATGCGATAGCAGGTGGCATTTTCTTCATCCAAAACAAATTTTCTAAAAGTTTTATTTTAATTGAAATTTAAAAATTAAATTTCATAGAAAATGCAAAGCAGCTTTGCGTTTTCATTAAAAATACAGAGCCCATCGCGTTTTCCATACAAAATGCTATCCTGCTTTGCGTTTATGCTCCTTTTTAAATTATATTTTTTAAATGCTACCAATCCTAAAACTTTTAGCAAATCTGCTCCATTTGAAAATTTCGCCAAGAGACTAGGTGTGTAAATTTGTTTGAACAATTAATTAATGAAGTGATAGGCTCTTGAAGAAAATAATTATAGTTATTTTTAATTATGTTCAAAATGATTCACTTATGTAGATATTATTTTGTTTCGTTTAATAATTGTTAAAATTTTTGGCAATGAAATGATTGAACAAAATTAGATTTCTAAATACCTGAAAGTTTATAACAATTTATATATTTATATTAATTACCTAAGTTTAGAGTAACTAAGGCTTTATTTGGGACAACATTCTCATTGCTTTCT
Organism: Dendrobium catenatum; assembly: GCF_001605985.2. Classification (NCBI taxonomy): domain Eukaryota; kingdom Viridiplantae; phylum Streptophyta; class Magnoliopsida; order Asparagales; family Orchidaceae; genus Dendrobium; species Dendrobium catenatum. Next base: position 3,497,912 of record NW_021319205.1, on the reverse strand, counting down.
AAAACAGATTTTTAGTACAAAAAATTTTAATTCAATTTTTTTTTAACTAAAATATTGTTCTAAAAAGCATTAAAAAAGTTGTCCCAAATGAATCATAAGGCTTCGTTTGGAACAACTTTCTTATTGTTTTATATTTCAGGCTACAATCACAATTCTATTTGGTCGCTGCTTTTTTCAGGCTTTCAAAATATTTTTGTGCTAAAAAGCTGCTTTTTATCTTAATTTCAAAAGTGATTTTCTCTACAGTAATTTTACAAAACAGTCAAAAAAGTTGTCCCAAATAAAAATTTAAATTAGTAATGAAAACTATTATAGAACTCCAATCCCTACCCTATTGGCACATTAAGTTTTGAGATCATAACAAATAAGGGCATCTCTTTTATCCATAGAAAGTCCACATCAAGAATGTGAACATGTGAAAGCCACGTCGTTTGATCTCCATTATGAAAAAATTAATTAAACGACATGTCATATGCTTTTAAGTAGTACCATAAGCTTTTTTTTTTGGGCAGGGAGTATCGGCCTTCGGCCACTAATCTCCCTGGTCGACCTAGCATGCAACCAACATCAATTTACACAGGCCGACACTTAAGACTGTCACGAAGTGCCAAAGGATTTGAACTTGGTACCTAGCCAGCAATGATTATTGATATATCCTAAAAAAATTATATTGACCGGGCACGAATCTCGAGGCAAAATCAACCTGAAAACTTCAAAAATTAAATTCAGGATCACATGAACTCTGATTTCAACAAACTTTCACGGGCGGTGGTCTGGCAGCGGTTGGCGGCCGGGCAGTGGCCCGACGAAGGTCGGGCTGAAGTCCGGTTGGCGACCGAGCAGTGGTCCGACAAAGGTTTGACTGAAATCCAACTACGGTCGGCGGGCGGGCGGTGGTGCTAGAGCTCTTGAAGCTTCAGTTTGACTATAAGTTTGCTGAAATTGAAATTTATATGATCCCAAATTTAATTTTGAAAGTTTCCAACTATAATATGCCTCGAGATTCGTGCTGAATCAAAGCAATTTTTGAGGACGTATCAACATCAAGTCTTTATCTCACTATATGGGGTCGACTACATGAATCCTTTTTCTCCATTGTGTCTAGTTAAGAGTCAAATTATTATTTAAATCTAATATAGAAAAGTCATTTCTAATATTTTCTAATCAAATCTTTCTAGGTCTACCTCTACCTTTCTTATCGGAGGTCAAATATAATACATCTACTCTCCTAACATGGTCATCAGAAGCAGCCGTTTTACACAACCAAACCATCTAAGGTGACTCTCTCTAATCTTATATGTCATTGGAGCTACTCCAGCCTTTTCTCGGATATGCTCGTTTCGTCTCCTATCTCTAAGAGTAAATCCACTCATCCACCTGAACATCCTCATCTCAGCAACACTTAACTTAATATTATGCCTTTATTTTAATGGCCAACATTCTGCATCATAAATCATTGCAGGCCTCACCACAATCTTATAAAATTTTCCCTTAAGTTTGACTGGTACTTTTCTATCACACGACAAACCTGAAGCATTCCTCTACTTCAACCCTCCAACTTAAATTCTACTAATAATATCTCCATCTATTTCGCCATCACTCTGAACAATAGACCCAAAATATCTAAAATGCATACACTTATTAATGGCTTGATCGCTCAAAGTCACAAACCTCAATTAGATCTATTACTCTTAAAATTACACTGCATGTATTTGGTTTTAGATCTACTCAAATGAAAATCTTTAAGACTCTGAGGTTGACCGCTATAATTCAAAGTTTACCTTCAACTTCCTCTCTAGTCTTATCAACAAGAAGAACATCATCAACAAAAAACATACAACAGGGTAAATTCTCTTGCAAATGTCTAGTAAGAACATTAAAAAAAAAAAGTCTAGTAAGCACATCTATAACCAAAGCAAAAAAATAAATGCTTAAGGCTGATCATTGACATAATCCAATAGGAAAATACTTGATCAAACAACCTTGTGTTTGAACAGAAGTAACAATAGATAATGCAAGTCTAACAATACAAAAAGTATTTTCATATGAGTTCAAAAGTTCAGCATTATTGAAAATTGTATGACCAAACAAGCTCCTAATATTGCAAGTTTATAATCAAAATGAGTGTCATGGCAAGAGGAATCCAACGAGCTCAGTATCATTTAATACTAATGTCATTAAGGCACTTAAAAGTTTATGGAAGAGTTTATGCTTGAGGATATAAACACAAACTATTTGATGGAGATCTTGGGTATTTAAAATAGATAGAAAACATCTTAAATAGACCCACATGATCTCAAACTGGAGAGAACTTGGAGATCTAATGAACTCAAGAGCCTCTCTAACAATCAACATAAGCAATCACTGCTAGCAATCATGGTAGCTCAAACAGCATTGCTTGATCATGTTCACCCTTCAAAATCATCTATTATCATCACCTGATCATTATTATCTGACTGTAAACAACAACCTATCATCACCTTACCACCATCACCTGATTAACATTATTTGATTGTCATCATCACTCTTCAGTGCATCCCATTATTCTTCACCAAAATTCTATGAGATCAAAATAACAATCAATTTTTTGAAAACCTTCTTTTGCAAGTGAGAGAAAGAACATCCTTCTGTAATCTTTATTTCAGTTGATTTAGACTGCTTTTTTTTTTCCTTTTTAAAAATTTACATGAAAATTTTACTATTTTAGCATCTCCTTAGAATTTTTTTTTATTTATGTGCAAAATTTGATAATCTCTCCATGAATATCCTATCACGCAAGAGCTCTCATAATAAGAAATTATCACCTTTTGTGAAAGGAATATGCTAAACAAAACAAAAAATAAATTAAGTAGCCCGTATATATATATATATATCTTTGTACTCTGAAGAACAAATATATTCTCTCCGTGACCATAGAAAATCAATCAAAGTCTACTGTAAGCAATGTGACGAAGTTGAATTGACCCGATACATAGAGAACCCATTGGGCCCCCACATTGATGGGCCAATAAAGCCTTCAAATTTGACCAAAGCATAGCCGCTTAACTATTTCAAGCAAGAGCATAAGCGAAGTTGGGATATGGTAGCTTGTGCTTTCATTCTATGATCAATTCACTTATAGATATTCTTTCTTAATTTTTTTAAAAATTAATTAAAGAATTAATGAACAAAGCATTGAAAAAAACCGGAAGAAAGAATGAAGGAATATTTTATGGATTTTCTTTAAGAATTAATGAAATTATGCTGTATATAGTATAATTTTTAATCCAAGCATTATTTATAGTCAGATATCCCCCTACAAATATGATAATTTGATATAATTTCATAGAATGTGATCGATTAATATCATTGCAATTACCTATATAGCGAGAAAGTACACTTGATAAGTTGAGAAAGCAATTTTGAGCTTATAGAGAAGTCACATTCAGTGGACAAATACACTGCTTACCGTTGAGAGGCGAATCAGATGCAGTCACATCATCTACTACCAAACAGTACCGAGCTGCGTTACCGAGTAGGAGGTGACATGACACATTTTCATTGAGCTCTGAACAGCGTTCAACGTCCACACAAAATAAGTTGAACATTACCATTTAGAAAGCCCAGGAATAATATATTTCAGCAAGTCAAACTCGAGAATAAATACCCTCAAGATTAAATAAAAATTTCAGAACACAAAAGAACATATATACGTAAACTTCATAGAAGTAACAAAGCCAAGAAAGAAATCAACAACTAAACAAAACCCGATAGGCTTCAGTGACGAGACATACCGAGCTGAAGGGCAAATTATTACGTCCGGTATCCAGATTCGTCCGGACATCAATCCAGACGCGTCACGTCACCGAAATACACCGGGCCCCAGTGTATTTTGGTGGCGTGGTGCGCCCGGATTGGATGTCAGACGTCCGTTGACAGGGCGTAATAATTCCCCGAGCCGAAGAGAGTTCCTGCGGCAGGGATTGCTCGCAAATTCCCACAGTTTTTTTGAATTACACAAAACATTACGGTGCTAAAAAATCAGTAATATATTATTATATATTGTTATGGATGTGGAACTACTTTGGGCCAATATCCTTGAGAGCGCACATCTGTTCTTCACCCATTGCAGACATAACGGTCACCACCAGATCTTTCCCATCTGCAAATCCTTCTTTGATCTGCATCCAACATAAATGACCAAGAGACCAAAAAAAAAAAGATGAAGACCATAAGCAACTTTTTTAGCATTCATAAAATTGAAGTTGATGGGTCATCTCGAGCCCAATATTGTATCCATATATATAAGAGTTGCAAATGAATTGATATGCTCGACAAACTACTCATGGTTCAATCCGATTAGAGCTCATTCATGATCGCTTAATTAACTGATGGAACAAGCTCGACCACTTTTATAAATAATCAATTGATAAATAAATAAGATTAAGCAACTTGGTGTTTAATTTGTTTATGATCATGAAGAATATGATTTAAAATTTGTGAACAAGTTCAATTGAACCTCAATAATATGATCACTTAAAACTTTTTATATATTATTTTGTGGGAGTCATGTTCTTTTCTATATTTGACTTTTTTTTTTTAATGAACACAAGCCACATGCTTATATTCGTTAAAATACTTGTTTATTAATAGGCTCCATGAGGCTCATTTGTATAGGTAAAAAGCATAGCTCAAACTAACTCAAACAATTATAATTTTAAACAAACAAAGTTTGAATATTACTATAAATACTCAAATCAGAATCTAGTTCAAGCGCAATTTTAGCAAACAAGCTTGAGCTCGAGCAAGCTTTTTGATGCTGGGCACAGAAACTTTACAGCTAAGAACCTTTCAGCTTCCCTGTGGGGAACAGAACTAGGGGTGTAAACGAGTCGAGTTTTGGCCCTATCGAGCTCGGCTCGTTAGTCGGAAAGAGAGCTCAAGTCGAGCTCAAAAGACGAGCTCGAACTCGAGCTCGTCACACTATTAACGAGCTCGAGCCGGCTCGCGAGCTACTTTATTATGATTATATTTCGCATTTTTTCTCATTTTCCCACCTAATATTTCATTTTGCTGCCTTGTCCTTTTGTATTTCCAAAAAAAAAAATTAAACACTAGGATTTTTTTAGCATTAACCTGCAACAACTCTTTTTGGGGAAAGTAATTAATAGTTTTTTATTCATACTTTTTTAAAACTTCTCTCCTATATTAATGAAGATGAGGTATAAGTTGTACTATCATATAGGAAGTACTGTCATATAGGCCGAAATAGGTATATTTTTATTGAATAGCCATCATTTTTTTAAAACTATAGGCCAAAACTCCTCTCACCAGATTTATTTATTTTTTTAATAAAAATATGTTCGCTAATTAATTTAATTAATTAAATAATTTCGAGCCGGCTCACGAGCACACGAGCCAAGCCTAAACCAACTCAAACTCGAGCTCGTTTAATAAATGAGCTCGAGCTCGATAAGCTCGGCTCGTGAGCTCGTTAACGAGTCGAGTACGAGCCGGGTCACGAGCTAGCTTGGCTCACTTACACCCCTACACAGAACCACATTTATCGCCGATAAGAGAGGAGGCTTTAGGGGAGCTCTTTGGGAAAGATATAAGTGGCATTTATTCTAGGGTTTTGGGCTGTTTAAGAGGTGAAAATTGTGGAGGGTTAGGGATATGTTGAATTTGTTTCTACAACAATTTTTGTGGGATTTTGAGTTCTTAATGGCTGCTAGAAATAGTGGGAGAGACAATTCAACTCTTGAACAGTGAATCAACTCGTATCTTGCCTTTCTTTGCTTGGAGATTAGTCATTATAACCCCTTGGTGTCATTTCTTGATCCATTTGAAGTAAGTTTGTTATTTTTTTTTACATTGTTGACAAATCCATTTGAAGTGTGTGTGCTGTTTTTGTAGACAAATCCTATGAAATTGGTATCAAAGCACGACTCGGGACCTATGGCGTCGAAGAAAGTGGAGAGACATGAGAGATCCAATCCTATCATAGAGGGAGCTCAAAGATAGTTTATTAGAAAGTTTTTGAACTAGTCGGAAAGGAGACTTCTATGAGCGCAGTTCTTTGCTCTATTTCAGAAAGGGATAGTGATGGATTATCATGAGAGGTTTGAGTACCTTTCTAGCCGATTGGGGAGGCTATCCGAGATAGTGTTGCAGGGGAATTTCATGAAGGGACTCAAGCCATAATCAGGGCTGATATCTAGTAATTGAGGTCATGAGGGTTGGGGGAGGCTATAGAGCTTGCCCAGTTGGTGGAGGACAACAACTCACTACAGAGAAGCAGCAAAGGCATCAATTTGGGAGCTTCATATCGGGCAACGACTACTTTTTTGGCACCAAAAGTACAACCTGTGCCCATTCAGAGAGAGGTACCCAAGGATAGGGGATTGGAAGCATAGCCGGGGAAAACTTCAAGCGGCTGACTGAGGCAAAGGTTCAAGAGAAGCGGGCTAGGGATTGCATTTCCATTGTGATGAGAAGTTCACCGGGCCATCACTATAAGGATTGTTCATTGCAAGTCCTTATAGTCTATGATGAGGAGAAGAAGACTCTAGAGGAGGAGGTGGTTGAGGAGGAGCATTTGCACCTAGATGTGGCGGAGGCCGCCCTAAACTCACTGGTGAGATTTACCTCAAATCACATTATAAAGGTGTGGGGATAAGTAGGAGGAGAATCAATGGTAGTTTTGGTGGACAGTCGGGCGACCCACAACTTCATCTCCAACCAGGTGGTGGACCGATTAGGGTTGAATCTAGTCCAGACGGGTTGTTTTGGGGTGATTATGAGAATGGGGAAGAGGGAGAAGAGTAGAGGCATCTGCCCAGGGGTAATGGGACACTACAGGAGATCCAAGTGAAGGCGGATTTTATTCACTTGGAGTTAGGAAGTACCGATGTAATTTTGGGCATGAAGTGGTTGCAGATATTAGGGGAAACAAAGGTGGACTAGAAGACATTGACTATTGAATTCATCATGGGAGGGAGGAAAGTGAGAATCAGGGGGGATACTAGAATGTCCAAAACCAGGGTTTCTCTTAAGAACATCGTGAGGTCAATCCAGGGAGTATGTATAGGATTCTTGACGGAGCTCCAAAGCCTTGAGAGAGGGGGAAGCATTGAGAGAGGGGGGAATTCCGTACATAGTCCAACCACTCCTGCAACAATTTAGTGAGGTGTTCCAGCTGCCTTAGGGCCTACCTCCCACAATGGAGCATGAGCATGCCATCATCTTTAAGGACAAGGTATCCCCCTATCAGTGTTTGACCCTACTGATACTCATAGGCTCAGAAGGATGAAATTGAGAGACTGATCACATAGATGTTTGAGGCCTATATCATTTGTTCTAGTGTTAGTCCCTTATACAGTCTTGTGTTGCTGGTGAAGAAGGTGATAGTTAGAGATTTAGCATAGATTATTAGGCTCTGAATAAGGAAACAGTGTTGGATAAGTTTTCTATACCAATCATACCAATCATTAATAGGTTGTTGGATGAGTTATATGGAACAATGATGTTCTCCAAGATTAATCTGAAATCATAATACCATCAACTCAGAATGCGCCCTGCTGACATCCATAAGATTGCTTTCAGGACTCATGAAGGCTACAATGAGTTTTTAGTAACGCATTTTGGGCTTACCGATGCCCTAGCTACCTTCTATTCGTTTATGAATAAGGTATTTCAACCCTACCTCCACAATTTTTTATTGGTTTTCTTTGATGACATTTTGGTGTATAGTCGGACGGAAACAGAGCACGTGGAGCACTTGAGGGCCATGTTAGTAACATTGAAGGAAGGAGTATCAGTTGTATGCCAATTTGAAAAAGTGTTCCTTTGCACAACAGAGGGTGAAGTACTTGGGACGTGGTGTCCAAATCAGGAGTAGCTGCAAATCTTTCCAAGATAAAGGCTATGTTGGAGTGGTCCTTACCCAAAACCCTAAAGGAGTTGAGGGGGTTCTTGGGACTCATGGGGTATTACAAAAAATTTGTGTGGGGATACAGCTCTATGGCATGGCCGTTGATGGAGCAACTAAATAAGGATAATTTCAACTGGGGGGAAGGTAGCCACCATTGTATTTGAGCAGCTGAAGAAAGCCATGACGAGCGTCCCTATATTAGCACTACCAAATTTCAGCTAGCTATTTGTAGTGGAGACTGAAGCATCAGGCTATGGGTAGGAAGCAGTTTTTATATAGAGTTAGAGACCCATAGCTTATTTCATCCAAGAGTTGACCGCTAGGGCCAGGCTAAAATCAAATGTATGAAAGGGAGCTGGTGGAGATAGTATTGACAAAGCAAAAATAAAGACCTTACCTATTGGGGCGACAATTCATTAATCAAGACCAACCAAAGGAGTTTAAAGTTTCTGTTAGAATAGAGGATGGTGACAGAGGAGCATCAACGATGGCTTTCAAGTTAGGTTATGACTTCAAGAATCCAGTACAAGCCCGAGCTAGAAAATAAAGGTGCAGTTGCTCTCTCCAGGCGTAGTGAATACCCTCAAGTTCTGGCTCTATCAATTTCCATGGTGCTGAATTGGGAGGCCTTGAAGCGTGAGAGACAGTAAGATGAGGAGCTGAGTAAGATTAAAGGAGACTTATTGCAGGAAAATGATAGACATCCTGGTTACTCTTTGATGGGTCAGAAGTTGCTATACTATGGGCAGTTTGTGTTGTCGAGGACATCACCACGCATCCCTCACTTGTTACAGGTGTTTCATGGCACATATATTGGGGAACATTCAAAAGATCATAAGAGACATATCATAGACTAGCAATAGAACTATATTTGGTGGGTATGTAAAAGAATGTAGAGTTGGTGGCTAGTTTTGATGTGTGCCAGAGACCAATATCTGGCTATGGCTCCAAGTGATCTTCTATGGCCTTTAGCATTACCCGAGGGGTGGGAAAAGATGACTATGGACTTCATTGAGTGACCACCCATACACCACGGTGTCGGTGGCAACCACATTTATTAAAGAGGTGGTCTGTTTGCCTGGCATACCTGAGGCCATTGTGTCTGATCAGGACAAAGTATTTCTGAGCCACTTTTTGGGGGAGTTATTCAAGATGCATGAGACTATTTGGAAGTGAAGTACAACTTCCCACCCCCAGACAGATGGTCAAACGAAGGTGGTGAATCGCAATGTGGAGACTTATCTTTGTTGCTTTGTATCAGATACACCCAAGATGTGGGACAAGTGGTTAGCCTAGGCGGAATATTAATATAACACTTTATATCATACAATAACCAAGATAATGCCATGTAAAATCCTATATGGGAGGGACCTAACTCATCTGATACATTATGGGCATGACAACACACTAGTGTTATCAGTGAAGCAATACTTGAAATAAAGAGAATAGATTTTGGCAGAATTGAAGGAGTATCTTTGGAGAGCACAACAAATCATGTAGAAGCAGACAAATGGACACAGGAGATACATTATGTTTGAGGTTGGGGACAGAGTTTATCTAAAAGTCCAACCTTACAAATAAATTTGGCTCATCAAAGGAATGAGAAGCTCTCCCCTTGCTACTTTGGGCCCTATGAAGTAGTGGAGTGGAGTGCGTAGGCACGATAGTTGCCACCAAGCTCAACCATCCATCCTGTGTTTTATGTATCGCAATTGACGCGAGCCATTGAAGCCCACACACCCTTGCATGCATTACCGAACACACTATCATATAATATGGAGATGATATCAGAACCACTAAAGGTGAAAAGGGATGCGCCAAGAAGACAATGTGATGAGGACATCGACAGATGCTACCGACATGTTTATCGCCGGCGAAACAGCAGATCGACGGCCACGATTCAGCGCCTCTACTTTTGATTTAGATGTCATGATGTTGTTTTTATTATTATCTTTTTATTTTCTGTCTTTCCATTTTTACCCCTACGGGGAGTTATTTTGTCTTTGTAGCCCAGAGGGCAATTTGGTATTTTCTCTTTGTATGAGCTGAGACCAATATATAGTGGTCTCATGTACTATTTTGGGATGATGAATGTTGAATGAAAAAGTTATGTTTGTTTCTACTTTTCTAGCATGAGTGCTTGAGAGAGAAGAGAGCTCAAGTGGAGCAATTCGCAAGGCCCACCAATCGTTGGAAGTCCTCGATTCGTGGTTAAATTTTTTTTTATATAATTCCCAATTATCAGAATTTTTAAAATTAAACCAATTTTTATAACAAATCTTCTTATTTTTAATCTTTTCTTGCACAATTGGATTCCACCACCAACTATTTTTACTATTAGGAGCTTTTCCCTTAGATACTCCAAGCACATCTTTTGCAATATTCTTAATATCACTAGCCACTTTTTCCCACATAACATTAGCATCCTCATGCACAGACAAAATCTTAAGATCTAAAATCTTACTCACAAAAATATTTTGGTTAATATTCTTTAAATGCCCCCATTTAATCCTAGAAAATTGTTTTACTTTATTTTTTATTTTATGCCCCTTTATCTTAAAGTCCAAAACTAATAATCGATGTTGGGTACATAAATTTTCACTCGGAATAACTTTACAATCTTTGCAATCTAAACGGTTTAATTTTCTAATAAGAAAATAGTCAATCTGGGTTGTATTATATCCATTTTTATAAGTGATGAGATGCTCATTCCTTTTCTTAAATAAGGTATTAGCAATTGAAAAATCATAAGCTAAACAAAAATCTAATATGGTCTTGCCACCTTCATTCGTCGTTCCAAATCCATGGCCACCATGAATGCTTTTAAAATCAACTACCTCTTTACCAACATGTCCATTTAAATCTCCTCCAATAAAAACTCTTTCTTCAAGAGGTATATTTTGTATTAATTCTTCTAAGTCATTCCAAAAATTTAATTTAGAACTTATATCCAAACCTACCTGAGGAGCATAAGCACTTATAATATTAACAATCTTATTCTCAACAACAATCTTTAAAGCTATAATTCTATCTCCAATCCTATTAATTTTTATAACATTATCCTTTAAACTCTTATCTATAATGACACCTACACCATTTCTAGTACGACTCTTACCCGAATACCAAAGTTTAAATCCTAAACTATCGATTTCCTTGGCCTTCTCTCCAACCCACTTAGTTTCCTGAATGCATAAAATATTTAATTTCCTATGAATCATAATATCTATTAACTCCATTAATTTACCTGTAAGGGAACCTATATTCCAAGTTCCTATCCTAATTTTAGTATCATGAACTAGCTTCTTTGCCCACATCCGTCCTTGATGTGGGAACCCTTGCCTATTTAACACTGCACCCAGGCGCCGGTGCAGCGGCCCTTGCACACTTGTCACTGTATTCAGGCCATACAGCGCGTCGCTTCCAGGGGACGCCCTAGCATTAACACAATTTCTTAAAGGATTCATGTCATTTTTGTTCGACAAGTTTTACGCTGGCTGTCGACTACCTAACGCAACCCTCCACTTTTCTCATCCAGGACTTGGGACCTGGCAACGGCAGTGTTATCCTGAGGCCATTGTGTCTGATAAGGACAAAGTCTTTCTGAGCCACTTTTGGGGGGAGTTATTCAAGATGCAGGAGACTATTTGGAAGTGAAGTACAACTTCCCACCCCCAGACAGGTGGTCAAACGAAGGTGGTGAATCGCAATGTGGAGACTTATCTTGGTTGCTTGTATCAGATACACCCAAGATGTGGGCCAAGTGGTTAGCCTGGGTGGAATATTAATATAACACTTTATATCATACAATAACCAAGATAACGCAATTTAAAATCCTATATGGGAGGGATCCAACTCATCTAATACATTATGGGCACAATAAATCATGTAGAAGCGGACATATGGACACAAGAGATACATGCTGTTTGAGGTTGGGGACAGGGTTTATCTAAAAGTCCAACCTTATATACAAATAAATTTGGCTCATCAAAGGAATGAGAAGCTCTCCCCTTGCTACTTTGGGCCCTATGAAGTAGTGGAGTGGAGCGCATAGGCGCGGTAGTTGCCACCAACCTCAACCATCCATCCTGTGTTTTATGTATCGCAATTGACGCAAGCCATTGGAGCCCACACACCCTTGCATGCACTACTGAACACACTATCATATAATATGGAGATGATATTAGAGCCACTAGAGGTGAAAAGGGGTGCGCCAAGAAGACAATGGGATTAAAGAGGTGCTAATCAAGTGGGAGGATTTACCATAGTATGAGGTGACATGGGAGGCCTACAACACCATCCAGAAGCAGTTCCCCTCTTTCCACCTTGAGGACAAAGTGACTTTTTAGGAGGGGAGTATTAATGTGGCCCAAACTCTATATAGCAGATCAGGAACATTTTAGCTCCCCAGTGGGGCACATGATCTCCTTTATCACCTATAGGAGGAGGCTTTGGAGGGAGCTCTTTAAGAAAGATGAAAGGGGTATTTATTAGTGAATTTAGACTATTTAAAGGGGAAAATTGTGTAGGGTTAGGATTATGTTGAATTTGTTTATACAACAATTTTTATTGGGGTTTTGGATTCCTAATGGCTGCTAGGAATTGTAGGAGAGACGCATCTCAAACAGTGAATCAACTTGTATCTTGTCTTTTTTTGCTTGGAGATTAGTAATTATAGCCCCTCTTGGTGTTATTTATGGATCCATTTGGAGTAAGTGTGTTGTTTTTTTACATTGTTGAGCTGTTTTGATCGTCAAATCCTATCACTTTTGTTTGGCTCGGTTCATTTCATTTGCAATCCTACCTATATAAATAATTAATTAAAACAACATATCATCAAACCAACACTTTAGTTGGTGAATAATTTCGAAGATTAATAAGAGTTGAATCTGATTCAATAGAGTTTTTCATTCGAGATACTTTAAAGGTTTAAAGGAAAGCCCTTCCGCTTCTGGGAAGAGAGCTGGAAGTTATTTTTATTTTTTTGTGCATTTCTTGAAATGGATATTTATATAGTTGAAGGAGAAGGAATATTTAATATTTAAGGATAGGCAATTGATGAAGAAGACACTTCATCTAAAAGATTCTAGCTGCATAAAAACACCCTTAGATGAAGGGTACTTTTATCCAATGAGAGGATGAAAAGTGAGCCAATTTGTCTCCGAGATCCATGCCACATTATTCTATCCCTAGGAGTGGACTACTGAATGAATCTCTTAAGCTATCATATATGTATTGCTATCTAAAAAAAATAGATCACAGAGTGGCTTTAAGATTAGCATTGAATATGATTTGAGCTAAACCTTTAGATCAAAATTCATCTTAAGATTTGTGCTCTATCATATGTATTTGATAGAAGAGCCTTCACACATCTTGACCCATTTTAAGGATTAGCATTGAAGTCATGACCTCCTAAAGCTACAATCACTGTCAATACATCAAAGTGGACATCCTTACAGAATTGGGTATCGTGATGTCACAAGTTGATTGACTCTATGAATCTAAAGCTTCTATATTTAATATTTGCAGAGGATTGCATTTATTGACAATTGTCGAAAGACTATTCCAATGTTTATTTTTGCATAAATCATGTTCAATAGTTTATGGGTTTTAAGCCTGTCACATTTGCCTATTCTTTGTGGGTTGAATCTTGGCGCAAGCCAAAATTTCTAAGAGGGTCAACGGGTCAATTGCTTCATGGGTTAATCTTTCGAGTTTTGATGGTTTAGGCCTTTAGTATGGTCCATGGATTCTCCATATGATGGTTCACACCTTCATGGAGTCACAACGGAGGTTGCCATGTACGCATGGTTATGAAAGTTATATTTTTGGGCTAGATATTGTATGATTTAGGCATTCATTATGCTTTTTTTAGAACATACTAGACAAATAATGTTAGTTGTGCGTCATGCAAACATAGCTAAAAAATGAGGAAGCCTAGAACACAAGTTCCCAACCAGTTGCGTGTCTAATGTGCCTGCCACTAGTCATTGCCACTTGTGAATTCAACTAATTGGCCATCAAAGCTAGTTGCAACATAGTTGGTCAATAGTAAGTTACTGGAAGCTAGTACTCATTGTCCAACGATCACTAATAAAGCATGTTGGGCGGTGATCGTTGCCTTTGCATGCCTTCCAAAGTATATATGGCAGGGTATTTAAACAGTTAATTGATATGTACTATTTTATCTTCCCTTTCCTTTCCTTTGATACAAGCTCCTTAATGATTTTCTTCACTTTCCACTTCTTGCAAGAAATAAGTTGCTTGAGGAGTGTCATGAACTCCAAAGACCGCTCATATACTAACAAAAGGTGAGTCAAAGTTGTAATCCAATACACGCAACTTCAAATCAAAGGTGTGGAGCATGAAGAAAAGGAGTTGCCATTCTATGGATCTGACATTTGAACTTTATAACATCAAGATAGGCCAAAATAATGTTGAAAGATTGTAGAAAGAGAAGAATGCAAGTTTGATGTCCACATGACACTTCGAATGAGGCATGAGTATATGATTATTTCTTCCTTCTTTTGCTGGCAGCGAGTTTATATTTCTCTAACTTAGAAATTCATACTACAGTTCGCATGGTTGAAAAGATTGTTTATCTTTAGTGATAGTATCTCTTTGCTAAAATATCAAAATATTGAATCACTTCATAATTAAGGAGCAGTTGTTAAAAGTAGACCTTTCCTATATGTGTAGAGAGTTCGCACTAGGCTTTTTGGGGCAAAGAAGGAACAATCATTGGTTTTAGACCTCAACATCATCCAGCAATGTATTGCAAAAAAGGGTGGAATTGTTGAATCGCAATAAGGGAGTCTTTTTCTAATTCAAAAGAGAATTACGAAGTCACCAAGCCCTCTGCAGCCTTTCTCAAAGAAGGTGCTTGTATAAATGAAGAAATTTTTCGACATTTCATGGACGCCTCTAAATTTCTACTAAATGTTTGGAGCTATGTTAGTTGTTCGCCTAGCTTGCCAAGCTTCAGGATTCTCTCCATTACTCCTTCCAACAATGAAGGGAGAGTTTAGTTAGCATTACAATGGTAAAGGTCGTAATGAAAATTTTCTTAGATGCATTATTTGCATATGTGTTTATTTACAGTGATGATAGCAAGTATTTTTGTGTGGGTCTTCGGGATGAAAGGAACACTAAATTCATTAAGCTGAAGAATGACTGAGAAAGTGATAGGAAACACTTGTAGATTGCAAGTATTTCCTATCAATCTTCTTAAAAAGAGCGAAAATTCCGCACAACAATCCCAAAAACGGTAGATACTTTGTATTACTTGATAAAAGCGAAACGAAAAATAGCAAGATAAACTTGATCCTCTATTCGAGAGGAGGATCGATCTCTCCAAATCTCTAGACACCACTAGAGTCCAAAGGAAACCTAAATCTAAGAGATCTCAAATTTCAGCCAAATTCAGGATGCCCTAACCTTAGGAAAACTAACTATTTAATGCATACAAATTAAAAGGAAATCCCTAAACAGCCCCTACATTCAAATTTCCCTCTCAAAACCCTTCCTAAAGGGCTCGACCGCCCGATCTCCGCAGGAGGTGGAGATCCCGCCTTTGTTGTGAAACACCGGTCCCATGCGGACCGGCTGGACGGGTCCAATGGACTGGTCTAACAATACTCTCCTCCCAAAGATCCACCTTGTCATCAAGGTGGAAAGATGACACCCTCCATTCCTTCATCACAAACGGTAAGAACCTGAAGAGTTCGGTCCTTACACCTATGTCCTGACGTATACCTCTCGTCACATCTGAAACAAAGCCCCTTCGCCCTCTTCTCCTGTAATTCTCTCTCTGTGAGCTTCTTGAAGTTGTCGCCAAGTCTTCCTCCTACAGTATTTTCCTTCGAAGTCCCTTGAAGAGTATCTAGTGTTGGCTCCTTTGATTTCAATAAAGTGGTGGTCATCCTGTACGAGTCTCCTGAGTTAGCTCCATAATCTTATAATACCTATTGAGCTATCTCCATAATCTCTCACAAGTCACGAGGCCTCATTACTCTATTCGCTGCTCGGATCTCTAGTGTCAATCCCTTCATGAAGTTTCCCTCTAGCACTGTCTCAGAAAGGCGGTCCAATCGGCAAGCAAAGTACTCGAATCTCTCCTGGTACTCCATCATTGAACCCTCCTGTATCAAGGCAAAGAACTGCTCGTAGAAATCTCCTCCCCTGCTAATTCGGAAACATTCTACCAAACAATCCTTGAACTCTCTTCAACTTTATATGAGTCATCGCATGTCCCTTCACTGATATCAAGACAAAGCCTTCCCTTCTAAACATAGGTCCGCCACAGTCAGTCTCTCCTCCTCTATCATCCCATTGAAAGTGAAATATCTTTCTACCTTGTAAATCCACCAATGCGCATCCTCCTCCTCAAAGATTGATATCTTCAGTTTCATCACCCTCGGGTCACACCTATTTCCTCTGAATCCTCCATCACCTCTCATTCCTCGAAGCAGAGGTGCTCCCCAGTTGTCACGATCTTCCCTCCAACGATCATGCCCAAACCATTCATCAGAATCCCCCTATTCTTCTTTCAAAATCAGTACCTCGGCGATAGAAATCCTCCCATCTCCTTACAAATTCAGCACACCTTCTTGCGTAGCCAATGCTCATCTCCTCCTTAAAAAGTGGTTCTAGAGGAGGCATTCCGTCTTCTCCCTCCAGGATCTCCACTTCTGGCTTTTCCCTTCCCCTAGACTTGCTAGGGTTCCCATCTCTTCTATGGCCGCCGGTAGTTTCCTTTGCTTATGATGTCACCGATTTGGTTTTGGCTTCAAGCAATTTCTTTAACATGTCTTCCACCACGACGAACTTTTCCTCCATCTTTTCATTGGCGGATGCAATCTAACTTTGAAAATCAGCCATCTTTTCTTCAAAATCTACTTTGAGTTGCCCAAGTTCTCCCTTCAAAACTTTCACTTTCCTTTCGACCATTGGTTCCCCTTCGATCGACATGCTCTGATACCAATTTGATAGGAAACAATTGTAGATCGAAGTATTTCCTATCAATCTTTTAAAAAATAGCAAAAATTCTTCACAAAAAATTCGCACAAAAATCCCAAAAACAGTAGATACTTTGTATTACTTGATGAAAGCAAAACTGAAAATAGCAAGATACACTTGATCCTCTATTCGAGAGGAGGATCGATCTCTCCCAAATCTCTAGATGTTGCTAGAGCCCAAAGGAAACCTAAATCTAAGAGATCTCAAATTTCAGCCAAATTCAAAATGCCCTAACCCTAGGAAAACAAACTATTTAATGCATACAAATCAAAAGAAAATCCCTAAAGAGTCCCTATATTCAAATTTCCCTATCAAAACCCTTCCTAAAGGGGTGCTCGGACCGCCCAATCTCCGCAGAAGACAGACATCCCCCCTCTGTTTCGAAACACCAGTCCCATGTGGACCGACTGGACCGGTCTAACAGAAAGAAGTTTGTATCGGAGAAATCCTTGAAAGCACGACAAAGTCTGGCCAAAGATCTTACTAATGCTCATAATGATCTAGATAGAAGTATAAAGAAATTTTCTGCCAAGGAGGATAGAAGTATAAAGAAATTTTCTGCCAAGGAGGCCAAGATTGATCATTTTCATCTCTAGAATTACAAGATTCAATTTTAGGATGGGAGGGAGAGAAGCTTAAGGAGGTTTTAACGAGTTTGTAAAAAGCGCAGGAAGTTCTCTACCATACGAGTCAACTCGAGAGGTGTTGAAGGAAGAATTGGATAAGTTGTAAACTAGAAACAAGAGAAAGCCTTCATCTTTGTATTACATGAAGGTATTGATAAACTAGTTGAAAGATCGGAATTTGTATAGGTGATTACAAAGTTGATCTAGTTTCAATCACAGTTATAGTCATGAATTGAGAAAGATGATGATGCAGTAAATCACTTATAGTGGCAATACAAAAGAAGGTGACCAAGAGGAAAGTGCAACTAAAGGATAATGCAACACATGTGCCTTTTTCAAGTTACTGACTAGATTGAGTTTTTATGCTGTAATGCAGTGTTGTTGGAATGATTAAATCCTCCCAGGATCATTAATTACCCACATAAATAATTGATCGGAGTCTACATTGACACTGTTATGTATTTTAAATGGAGTGAACTTAAACTGGTTGGGGATCAATCTAACCTTTGTTGGGTTGTTGACTTTGAATACAGTATCCCAATAGAATTGATCTTGCCCTAGGATTGATCTTGCCCTTTAAGGGTCATTATGCCGCTAGGATTGATCTTGCCCTTTAAGGGTCATTATGCCGACGGAGAATTGTTTTGTCAAGTATTAAAAGATCAAGTCGTAATGTTGAATGAGTTGAATTAAAGATTGATTCTGTAATTAAGTATTGACGCCATAGCACAAATGCATATGCAAAGGCATAAGAGTTGATGTAGAGATCAAAGCCTCCTTAGATTGATGCAGTCATAGCACAAACTCATAAGGATCAAGCCACAACACAAACATGTAAATGTTGATGTTGAGATCAAAACCTCCATGGATTGAACTGGTACAACACAAACATGCATAAGTAAGATCAAGCCACAATGCACACGCACATGGGTTGATGCAAATAGTGAATCCTCAGTTTGATTTTAACTTTCTAGATCAAGATGTGACCTTGCCCAAGGGTAGAAGTCTAGTAAGGAATTATAAAATCAAATCACCTCCTTGGATTGATTTGACCCTTTAGGGGCACGGGCACTTGCCCGAAGAAAAAAATCCGGTGAAGGACTGTAGGATCAACTTGCAACATGAAAGCCTACAGTTGAGTGAATATCTCATCACAAATTGATCTGAATTTTCTAGGATTAGTATGTTAAATTGTATAAGGTGCAAATCCAGCAAGGGACTATATAATTAACTTGCAGTGCTAAAGCATACTATTTAATAAAATTGAACCTCCTTGAATTGATCTAACCCTTGAGATTAACATGAAAACCCTGCAAAGTATAGAAGTCCAACAAAGAGCTATAAAATCAAGCCGCCATGCAAAAGCACACATGAATTTATGTAGAAATAAAATCCCCCATGGATTGATCTGACCCTTTTGGAGTTAACATGCAACCTTACCTAGGAATAGAAGTTCAAAAACTGACTATGAATATAGATGGAAGAGATGGAGCTTAATGGATTAATAAAAGATTTTGAAAAAAAATTTGTATATTACGCCTTTGCATTGTGAGAAACTTTGAAAATATAGTCGTTTGATATCCCCTTTAACTACAACCATATATTGGATATCAATGTGGACATTAATTTAGAATGGATCTTGAATTGATATTGTGGTATGAGATTAATGCAGTACTAGACTATGGAGTATCACCCTTGGCATTTTCGACATCTCTTTATGTTGAAGGAAGTTTCTATGATTACCCTTAACTTTTATAAGGGTTAAGAGTTAAAAGTAATAAAACCTTGTTGACTATGCTGGTGGTGTTAACCAAAGCAAGAGGGATGATGGTGTGACCAACTAAGGAGTGATCGCCTAACTTATTTCATGTGTTGCAAGTGACATGGTTAAAAATAGGAGATAGCAAAATAGCTAGTTTGGGCCACAAAGCTATATAAGGGAGTGCAAGCCCTGTTATAGAGTAAGTGGAGTTATGGGCATATGAAGAGGTAAGGGCGACAACCCTAGCTTAAGTAATGAAATTGTATGAAGTGTTAGGCTTGCAATTTGCCTTCACAATTGACATATAATTTTTAGAAGATGCAACTTTTTTGTTCCCTCCTACTCAAAGATGCTAGAGTTTTGTTCTCATGTTGGTAGGAAAGATGATACCCCTCCCTCTTCAACACTAATTAGCTTTCTAGGCTCACTCATTAGAAGGTGCACTAAGGATTTTTAAGGATGCAAAGACCTTGTTTGCTCACCTAAACTCAATGAACTCGGTCTTTTACAGTTGGCCTCAAGAACTTTTAGTGAGGAACCTATGCAAGCAATGAAAACACATTAGAAGTGGGCACTGAAGTTTTGTAAAGAGGTGCAAACAACAATAACATGTGAGAAGTGGTCATCAAAATTGAGCGAAAGAATAGGTGGCAATGTCAGCTAGAGAGCTAGCATCAAAGCTTCATTGAGGTACAAGAAAATATAACAACTGAGGAGCAAGGATCAAAAGCATATAATGAGAACACTAAATGATTCCAACTAACTAGTTGGTATAAAAACCATGTAAAGGTGTGAGAAATGATGTTAGCTAAGGATTGAGGACTGCAACGGTATAGAGGCACAAAAAACAATCCCAGCTATGGAGCAGGCATTGGCATAGAAATAGCATGAAAAAAAGTAAATAATGATTTCAAATCTGCAAGTCATACAAAGACACATTCTACTTTCATTATGCAAGGTTATCCACCTATATCTAAAGTTTTAGTTTTAACCCTATAAATATTATATATGATATTTATGTCCTTGTATCATGATATAATTTCATTTATAAAATCTCCCAAATGGAATTCCTATTTCTTAATCTCATAATCTTCCAACTTTTATGGGTTCCTTACATAATATCATAACAAATGAAGCGGGATCAAACAAATTTAGTTTTTTGGTATACCCATATTTTTTCCAAGTCCTTTTTAAATATATTATATAAAGAGACCATGTTTTTATCATCAAATGGGATACTTCTTCACATACATAAAAGGGTAGAAGTAAATCATAAATGCTACTTTCTAATAATAGAAAGACTCCATCAAGGGTTGTTAAAAATTGTGGACCAAGGAGGGAGCAAAGTTAGAGCATATATATTAGTAGGCCAACCTTATTTTCAATCCAAAAGCTTAAGCTTATGGGGACAAACCACTTGATTCTTTGACACAATCAACTTTGATACCACTTGTTATGGAGCATTATGCATGGACCAAAGGGTATGCTATATGGACCAGTTATGTAGTCATGGAGTATGTTGTATCGACCACTTGTTATAGTGTATGTTGTATGAACCAAAGGGGAGGTAAATTTGGACTCAACCAAAAACTTAAGCCTATAAATGAGTGCCAAATACATTATATTTCTACACCATATTATAACCATTAGATATGAAACTAAAGTCTCACATGCATTAACAGGAGGAGCCTTCATAATTATATTAAATAATGTTAATGTGAGTATTTTGTCCATTAAGAAAATATATTAAAGATAGAATTTTTTTAGAATCTTTTATCCATCGTTATCAAATTATAGACATTTGGCAGAGACTTAAAAAAAGGAATCACCAATGAATTGCTTGAATACGATGGGAGAGAACAAGATGTTCTATGATTTCTTGAATTGCCATTTTTATAAAAATCAATTAATTCCAAATGTTAAAAAATTGCAACTAGTTTTAAAATAGCCTGATATTTTATAGAATTCCTAGATCTTCTCTATTCAAGAGCTTTGAATTACTTCCCTAATATCATATGATGAATTAAAAGGATGCATTGCTAAAAGATTTGAATCAATAAAGCATTAATAAACTTGTAACTTCAAATAATATAGAAATAAATTTTAAGAAATAAGAATCAAAACCTTCACACGTATTGATAAAAATATATCATAAACTTCAATCCATGTCCGATTGTAGTATACACACATTCTCACTATAGCAATAAATTGTTCACATTTAAGAATAACATACATCATGATATTTCCAAGCTAATTCAATAGAAAGGCCACGATATAGTAACAAAGGAGCAATGGAGAACGAAGACATGGAGATATTACTTCAGCTAATGCAACGCAGAAGCAATAACATAGGAACAAAAATAGAATAACCTGAAATACTCGAGAGAAAAGAAGGATACACAAATTTATTGAACAAAGCATGCATAAAGAACATGCACAAAGACAAGTAAACTCAACCAAAGTTTCACTTCCATCAAGTAAACACAACATAGGCGGAGTTAAACTAGAATCAATGACCAAATGACCTAACCTGATTCAGCAGAGCCTCATCAGTCGGGAGCCTCAGATCATCCTTGGTGTTTCCACTTTCAGTCAGAAGACTAACCTGCCGTGTTGTAAATGAATATAAATAAAGAGAATGGGGAGAGATGGAGGAAGAGATGATTGGCAGACACAAAAGTAAAATAAGAAAAACATACAAATCCATCTTCAGATATATCAATCAGTTGATAGTCAGTACGATTAACATGTGGAACCTGCATTTCATAAGCTATTAATTAGTGTCATGTCAAGCAAGGAATGAGATTTCATGAAATCAGCATAAAATATATAGTGCATACATCGCAGTTATGAGAAGAAGGCACAATATCCTCGAGTTTCTTGGAAGTAAAGATATCAATTGCAACAAAGTGACATTTTGCATGTCCATGCTTCCCAGTCTTGGATGTGGAAACCTCAACCACCTGTTTTAAAGCCAGAAATCAACAAATAAAGACAAGTGGGCAAATGCACGAAATGAACAAGGAAAAAAATAACAATAAAAACTTCCACCAAAGTATCAATTCAATACAAGCATCAAAACAAACTGTAATAAGTTGCATACTAGTTGCAACCAAGTAATCACAGAGGTGCATGGACAGGAAAGAAGAAGCATATGACAGACTTATTAAATATAGGCATTGCAAAGAACTGAAATAATGTCAAATAGCTGGATTTAAAGAAAAACTATCCTTACTTTGATATCCTGCATGAACAAGCAGATATGCTTTATAAAGACTGAAACAACCTCTTTAATAAAGAGGAACAACACCAGACACTAGCAGTATCCAAACCCACACTATAACATTGACCGAAACCTAAACATGCCATAACTTTGTCATGAGACACCCTAAAAGTCCTGCTCTCAATTTGCAACAAGATCAACAAAATTTTCAGTCCTCACACAACAGAAGTACAGAACTAACTTAACACCAATTCATCCCGGGTTACCATAAATCATATCATCGTGATTATAGCTACATCTAAAAGATGTTAAAAAAATTTAAGGTTAACCTTTCACATTTGACAGAAAACAATAACATGTCTCTCTCCTCGCTTGCATGGAGAACTTACAAGAATAACTTGTTCACCGATGTAGGTCTGACAAACTGTTGGTCGAATTAACTAAGTTGGCATAAGTAGATTCAACTAAAAGATTTTGGAAGAGTGGAGAGTAAGCATTGAGATGAAAAATCAATTAATACCTAGAATAAAATAAAGTGCATGCTTAAGAAAAGTACATATCTTATGCTCCGCCATTTAAGATTAACCTAAAAAGCGCAACTGAACTATACCAAGAAGCTTGAAGCAATTATGAGCGATCTTTAAACATTATCACCTTATTCCCACTTAATATAAAATATCGTAAGAAACTTTTTTGGCATGTTTTTATTCTAGCAAAAGCTACATATGAAGTATCAACAATGTTATAGAAGCAAAATTTTAGCTCTTTTCAGTCATATTTTTGGTTATGTTAAAGACCTTTTTGGTTCAGACATATTTCCTATCATAAAATGATTAATGAAATATGGCTTTAAGAAAAATTCTCAATTTTTTTATCAATATGAACATTCTAACAATCACTTGTAAGATAAAATTATTAAATTTCTCTCTTTATTAAAAAAATTAATAAGTAAATATATTCTATATGTTTATAAAATCAGTTTTGAATTTAAATTTTATTCATGTGCACTTGATGCGTGTGCTATTAAACTAATGCTTACAAGAAAACCAATAATTTCTTTACAAACTTGTCAATTAAGACTAAACAGATAAAAAAATATAAGAAAGGTATACGAATTAAATTTGTTCCATCCTAGCCACGGAAACGGGTTCCAGTTCAAATTATTGGATCGGTAACGCAAATAAACACTACAATACCTAAATAGCACAATTACAGCAAAAGCCAAATCTTCTTACTATTTCAAAGACAACCCACAGTATGTTGACATACGAGTTTCTTTCGCATGGTCACATACAGGATCTAATTAGGCACTCACCTTGCATGGTCTCCCCTTAATCACGATATACCCATTCTTCCGAATGGTTCCTGCCTGTTGCGGATAAGTCTTTGAAGCTCCAGCATCCGCCTTCGACTCAAACTGATGCTCCTCGTCAGACATATTTCCTGCTTGAAAACGCCGAAACAATCCACAGATGAGAACTAAAAGAAAACCCTAAACGAACCTAAATCAAACGAAGCCAATAACTCATTGAACTAAATGAGATCCGAAAAAAGAACGAAATCGGCAATACTTGAAGAGGTGGATAAGGCGGCGCATTACCTGTTGAGGAGACGACCGGTGGAGACGGCGAAGAAGGCGGCGAGGGACTTAAATAGCTAAGGAGACGGTGCAGGAAACCCGGATTCCACCGCAGTTTAGGGTTCTCCGAAGCACGGCCTAAAATTTGGTCTCACGTCCGGTCTCGCATATTACAGGCAATTTTCCGCCACGTGTGCTGTAAGATCTGCGCTGGTATCTTCTCGCGTTGGTGTTACGCATGTGACTTAACCGAAAACGATGACTTGGCCGTGCGGACAGAATTATCAGCTCGCACATAAATTTGCGTGCGGATAAAAAAAATAAAATAATGAATTAAATAATTAATAGGCAGCAGGGGTGGGGGCAGCGAGCAGCACGAGCAGGAGCGGGCGGGAATCAAAATTTTTTAAATTAAACAGGTTTTCGGGTTGACACGGCAACCCGTCGGGTCAACCCGAACCCGACCCATTTTTGCAAACGAGTCGGTTTTCCGAACCCGAACCAGACCCACTTCGGGTTCGGGTCAACCCATACCCTAAAATTCCGAGAGATAAGTGCCTAAAAACACATGTAATAAAGACTAAAAAATAATTAGAAGAAGACAAATTACCTAAAGAATCCGCACCTCTTGAAGACCTAAGGGAATCCAAGGTAGCAAAACTTTTTGTTGAACTTATTCCTATTTCGAGTCTATGAGTTGATATTTTTGTTCATTATGGATATAGAACCTTTGTTTTGCATCTTTTTCTTCCCTTTGGCATCGAGGTTTTCTATTCAAACTCTTCCTTCTTTGTTCGTATGTCACCATATATTTTGGACTTCTTTTTAATGAAATTTTTGGCCAATGACTCAAGTTTCCTAAAAAAAAAATCTAAATAAATTATTAGTTGCTAATGTTTTTGAATATGTTTTATATTTTGAATAATTTATGCTTGAAAATTTTAATGATAATAGAGCTTATAGAGTATTTAATGGGTAATTAAATGAAAATAATGATTATTTAAGAATAAATACATGTATTTTTTTAATAAGATTAATTGGTCTAATTAGAAATGATCTTGATGATGAACACATAGAATTTGTTAGCAAAATACTCTAAAAAATAAAGAAAATTGTACAACAAATGAACGGAATAATGCTAAGAATCATCATAAAAGATTAATAATTTTTGAATAATTTTTAAGATTTTTCACTTAAAAATTCTAATATCTCTTATGAATGTTACACCACTCTCATTTATCTATTTTTGTGCTAGATCTTCATACAAAGTTGGGACACTAAAATACTAAATTATACATCTCTCTATTGTTTTGATTTTTTTTCAAAACACAATAGTTTGGCAATTTATATGGGAATCGAGAGATGGCACGAGCAAGAGCATTGCAGGCGAGCGTAGGATCATTCTGCAGGTGAGTTTTTAGGGTCATTTCAGGTTAATTTCAGATTTCGGGTCAACCCGAACTCGACCCATCAGGCAAATGGGTTGATTAGAACATAAATTTTTCTGCTTGGATTCAGGTCGAATTTCAAGTCGAGCTAAATATTGACACCCCTACGGCCCTACCCTCAAGTATAAGTAACATAGAGTGCAAGCTTCTCCCTAATTAATCCGGATGAGGAAATAAGTCTACACGTGGTCAGAGTTGGCCCACCAATGTAAACACAATGCTGTGTGACATGTCTACTTGCAATTTACCTGTTTTTATTTACTTATAACAAATTTAATTTCCTGCAAATTAATTTTTAACCTCCCCACTAAATTTAATTATTCAAACAAATTTTCAGATGTCAATTAAACATCTTCAATAACAAATAAACCCTTGAACTTTTCCAAGCCAAAAGCTACAAAGTGCGCTTCTTTTAATTTTTCAAACAAATTTTCAAAGATATATTTACATATATACCTAATAATTCCAACATATTTACATATTTAATAACAAAAATTTGATATTTATTAATATAGCATTGTAAAATATATTTCATTTAATTTTTTTTTTTAATATTAATGATATGCTTGATATTATTTAAAAATAAAGAAATAAATAAATATTAATATTCAAATGAAAATTTTGTGTTAACAATATAAATCCAACATTTTCAAAAGCATCATTTCAACTTCTTCAAAAGTGATTAAGGATTTGTTTGTGACAGTTTTTGACCATTTTTTATTTTTAAAAAATTGCACTTAAAAGCTGCTATAAAAATGATAAGAAAATGATCAAAGGAAGCCAAAACCTAAACTTGTACTTTTTAAGCCAAAAACTACAAAGCAAAAGGATATATATCGTGGGATTGTTATCATGCTGCATGCCTAAACACAATCCTTTGGCAATGAAGCACAACTTACAGATTGCTGATGAAGCCTTCGTTTGAGATGGTTTTTTTATTGCTTCTTAAAACAATTTTTTAGTTTAAAAATTAAAATTTTTATGCTAAAAAACTGCTTTAATAAGTAGTAAAAAAACCGTCCCAAACAAAGCTTAAGAAGTCATTTGGGGTGATTTTTTATTGTTTTTTAAAGCAGCTTTTTAGTATAAAGCTTTAATTTTTGTACTAAAAACCTACTTTAAAAAGTAATAAGAAAATTATCCCAAACGAAGCCTAAAAAAACTTACTGTCGCAAAGATCTCTTGGATATGAAGTCGAAAGATATCCCATTTGCCTGAAGTTGTTCTTGCAGATCAGTCGCGCCGAATATGATTCCAGGTGGATAAACTCCTCCATTTGGTAAGTTTTTCCGTTGGCTTAACACAATGAAGGCACACTGAATCAGGATGATGGAGGTGGCCAAATATCCAATCTCAGGGCCTGATACTCTTGTGATTATCTCAGTATCAGGCTTTGTTTTACCCTCTGCTGCAAGTTTGACATCACTATAGCCTTGTCCTACAAACCACATCTTGAAAGTGGCACTATTAACTTCTTCTTCTGTCGGTCCTCTCTTACTAAACCAACCAAGGGAGAAGAGGCCAGGAAATCTCAACAGAAGCTTCCTCCCAAATGCAAACGTTCCAAAGAGACCGATGAAAAAACCAGTAAATATGAACCGGATGATGGCCCATGGAGACTTTGATCCGATCTTTACTGCGAAATGGGCTGGTTTCACAGTTGGCCATAGTTGTCTTCTCTTCACCTTGTGCTCGACAGATTCAATGACGCCTTGAAGACCTTGCGGGTTCTTTGTAAGAGCTGCAAAGGTTCTGCGAACAACAATGGCATCAGCAGAGGGTAGTTTCAGTGCCCAGAGACCCAATGACTTCTGCCGCTCAATGGATTTAGGTTTGAAAGGAGGACCAGGAATCTGTAGTAAGAAGAATACAGTTTAGAAGATTTCTGTGCGTTTGTTTCTAGAAATTGGAAAGAATAAGATCAAACAGATGAATAAAAGATAAATGGTGAAAAAAATTCTAAGAATTCTTATAACAAAAATGATGAATAAGGAAAAAATTTCCAGAGATTAACAAGGAAAAGAGATTTGACTGACCGATCAAGTGATTAAGCCTTAGTTTGGGACGACTTTCTTTCTGTTTCTTAGAGTAATTTTTTAGTACAAAAAATAATTTTTTTCTACTAGAAAGCTGCAAGCAGTAGGAAAATAATCCCAAACGAAGCCTAAATTAGCAGGTGAAAGGATTGGCTCTTACTGAATTACATAATTAATGATATCAAGGTCCCAAAAGTTATGACTGGACCCACAATTCCTCTTTCTCCTCGAAGTTCTTTCATTAATAAGTTCCTACCATCTGTGACTTAAGAATTGGGACACAGACGTTTCAACAAATTTTATTTCAATCACAAAGGGAGAAATCATAACCAAAAAAAAAAAAATCTACAAAGCACACGTTATTCAATAGTTTAGCCCAGAAAATAGAATTCACCTAACTCCATGACAAATAAATGCCTGTCATATTCAAGAGCACCAAGGAAAATATATTAAAAAAGTAACATAATAATTGCATTTGATTTTAAAAAGGAAAGAAAGCCAATAAAAAGAAAGGAGAAGGACCAGCAAGTGCATTTGGACTCACCCAGAAATCAAGGAAACTCAACTGATAAAGAAAGTTTTGCTAAAACCATTAAGTAGCGATGACATTGGATTGATTAATTTGATTCCTTCTTACATTCTTGGTCTATATAAACTTTGACAAAAAACATATCATTTTTCTCAAGTTCGCTAATAGTTGAGTGGCTTTTGCTTGATGGAAATATCTTTTTTTTTTCTTTTCTTTTATTTTTTCCTTTGGGTAATAACCAATCAACTAACAAAAAACAAGTGTATATGTAGCAGAAACTCATGAGAGGAAGTTGTGCCTTTATAATGAGCTTGAACAACAGGACTACATATGCGCCCAATTGTTCGTTCTTATGTCTTGTTTATGTTCTTGCTTGAGCAAGAAAAGCATAATTTATTGACTCAAGTTGAAGTGGCTTTGAAAATGTCTTATAGGATAAAGCTACAGCCAACAAGTCTATATAGGATGCCAATTACGATTCCGAGAATAATTAGTGACTGAATAATAATAAAATTTTAATGATATCCTAAATATATAGGTAATACCATATAATTAAGAGAAGGTTAATCATTATGCAACAATTAGGGGTGTATGTGAGTAAAGCCGGCTAAAACTCAACTCGTTAAATAACTCGCAAGTCGAGCTTATGGAGCTTCAAGTTCGAGCTCGAGCCTATAATCGAGCTCGTATATTATATGAGCTCAAGGTAGAGCTCAGCTTGACTCGACTTGAAATCTTGTCGAGCTACTATATATATATATATTTAAGTATTACCTTATATTATATGAATGAAAAAAAAAAAAAAAACTCTAGTTGCTCTTCTTTCGCAAACCCCATAGTCCGCACTACGGGATGGTTGGAGCTGCGACTGTGAGTATCTCTTCGCGCGCGTTAGGTATATCTCCTTCATGTTGCTTGTGTTTCAGACAACTGCAACTCTAAGGCTCTTCTTCTTGTTCGCCGGCTTGCACCCGTAGGTTATTGCCAAATTTTGCATTTTCACGGTAACCTTCCATGGAATCAGGAAATCCCACGTTTATTCTCTTCCTCTTCTTTATATTTTAAAAAATCCAGCTTCATATTCGAGCCAAGCTCAAGCTTCTAAAAGAGCTTGTTAGACAAGATCGAGCAAACGAGCCTAGCTCCACGAGATCGAGAGAGGTGGAGGATTGGAAGGGAAGAGCGGCTTTGGGTTGTAAGTGCAGGCTCGTGCACAAAAGACCGACAAGAAACGGGGAAAGTATTTCTTATTCTTCTTCTTCAAGAAGGAATCATAAATTAGAGCTTGAGTTATTTCTTCAAGTTATGTCAATTCAAAGGTTCAAAATTAACAAATTTACAGGTGAAAACGACTTTAGTCTGGAGGATCAAGATGAAAGCGTTGTGGTGCATCAAGGGATTTCAGATGTCATCTCAGCTGAAGGTCTTGCGGCAATAGTATATAAGGTGAAGGCAAGAGAGATGCAACTAAAAGCTCATAACACCATCCTTCTATCTCTTAGAGATGAATCATTGAGGGAGGTTGCGGAGGAAGAGTATGCCAAAGAGGTTTGACAAAAGCTTGAATCACTGTATTTGAAGAGATATTTAGCAAACATATTATTCTTGAAGAAACAACCATCCACTCTTCAAATGGAAGATTCGAAAGATTTGAGGAAGCATGTAGATGCCTTTAACAAAATCATTCTTGATCTGAAGAATGTGGACGTTAGAATCGATGAAGAAGATCAGGGCATCATCTTGCTTAGCTTGCTACTAAAAGTTCATGAACACATCGTTGATACAATGTTATATGGGAAGCAAACTTTGGCGATGACTGAGGTAAAGTCAATATTGATGTTAAAGGAGATTAAGCGGACACCAAAGATTAATGAGGAGAAGAATGGTGACATGTTGTTGGTTAGGGGCAAATCTAACGTTACAACAACAACAACATCAAGCATTTATCCCACTATATGGGGAAAGCTACATGAACCATTTATCTCCATTGTGTTCTGTTAAAAGTTTGGAGCAGATCTGAAGTTAGAAAAGAGAAAATCAACAAGATGTGTTATTGTTGTCACAAAGAGAGGCATTTCTAGAGAAATTTCCTAAATAGAGAGAAATGACAACAAGCTGAACTCAAAGAAGATGCTAACTTGGCAGTGACAGCAGATTGATTTATAGGTTTTGTGAGGATCAACTGAAAGAAGTTGTATCAAGGTGGGGATTGTTAGAATTTTTGTGATCCAAATTAATTCTGTTTTTGTATTTTCTATTAGCTTTATATAGGTGTACTTTTTTTTTTGGGACATTTAGGCCATTTAAGGCAAACTCACACACACGACGCATACACATAGACTCGAACCTTAGACCTCTTAGTTGGAAGCCTTAGCTCTCAACCAATAGGCCAAGGAGAGTTGTGTTATAGGTGTACTTTCTTTAGGCTTTTCTTGTACTAATTTGTATAGCCTTAGTATCTTCAGTTGTTAATAGCCTTTTACTCAGAAAATATGAGCTCAATAAAACATAACTCCAACCAAAGAACGAGAAGGAAAAAAAAAATCAGTACAAGACTGGGATCAACCATTACAAGAGCTTCGCGAAATATCAGATACTTACCTGCGGGCGTGCTCTTTTAGGTCTAGATCTCCTTAGCTCCTGTAAACTCGAAGCATTAGCCACCCCAAGAACCGCAGACATATAAGTACCGATATTCCCCACAATACTCCTTTCCGACTCCAAAACCACATACGCCTCCACCCGATTAGCCGCAGCAGGCGACTCCCACTGCCTCGAGTGAAAAATGAAACCCATCTCCGCCGGAATCGAATCAAATCCACAAGCCGAAATCACCAAAGATCCCGTCATTTTCGCCCTCTCGTGATATTCCACCTCCATTCGCTCCATGAACTCAGGCTCGCCGCATATATCAAGGTAGTCAGTACCCGCCTCAGCGCACGCAGCGACGACGGGGTTGCCGTATAGGCGGAAGGGACCGACACAGTTGAGAACGAGGCGGGTGCGTTCGAAAAGAGTGAGAAGTGAGGACGAATCAGAGACATCGGCGTAGAAGATGGGTATGGGAGGAGGAGAGCTGGGTGAAGCTGCCCACGCTAAGGCTTCCGATATCTTGGAAGGATTTCGGCCGGCAAGGGCTAGGGTTTTGAGTGGAGAGGTAGGTGTTGAGAGGAACTTCAGGGCTTCACGCAACACGTACCTGCCCGTGAAGCCGGAGGCGCCGAAGATGACGATGTCGAAGTCCCACCATGGCGAGGATTCCGATGCCATGGCTAAGAAGCTGATGTTGCGATCGATGGGAGTTCTGCGTTCACTAAATAGTGGAGGGCTTAGCATGGAGCCCAGCTCGCTCAAGCTCGACTCAGACTAACGACTCATAAGCCGAGTTTAGGGGCGACGAACTGAAGCTCAAGCTCCTTTACTAAATAGTCAATAAGTTCAAATTCTAGCTTAAAAAGTCTCAGGCTCTCAGCTCGCAAGCTTCTGAACCGACTCGTAAAAATATTATAAATATTAATATATATATATATATAATTTTTTTAATGCATTAAGTCCTTTTTAACTTAATAAAAAATGACAGAATAACATGAATTAAAAAAAAAAAAAAATTGTCAGATATACTCTTGTCCTCAACGCCCTAGCATTTATTTAGTTTTTTTTAGCAAGTTAGGAGTCATAAATTTTTTTTTTTTGGAATGTAATAAAGTTCTCAACTACCTTGCCACAACATTCATAACTGTGTTGATTGTTACTGAGAAAAAAAAAAAAAGTAAAATCAAAATCAAACAGGCTGCGTCATACGATTTGGCGTAATCAGACTTAGTCAAATCATTTGACGCATTCCTTCAATTATTTGGCTAACTTGCTCCATTTTAAACTTAAAAATTAATGTACTCCTAATACTAAAATAAATATCGCGTGCCTGCTCCTTCCTAAAATAAACCCCAAAACAAAAATCTTTGGCCAAACAAACTAATTAATTCTAATATAGAATCCTAAGCTCCTAAAGATGTGAAAAATCTTCTTCTTAATTATTATTATTTTGAGATTTTATGGTAAGATCTATTCAAGTAAGACTTCTTTTGGACAATTTTTTAATCATTATTTTTTCTCTTCTCTTCACAATTTTTTTTATTAGAAAGCTGTCAAAAAATTGAAGAATAAGATGAATTTACTTCAAATTGGTTTAATCACGTTAATCTCTTAAGGAGATCCCTCAATAATTGAATAAATTCTTCTGTGCGGACACCAAATGATCCGAAGGCCAACCAGAACGCGCCACATCACCCAGCACACAGAGGTACATGCATTGTTACCGAGCAAAGAAATGACATGATGCGTTCGGGTTGGCCTCTGAACGGCATCTAGTGTCCGCACTAAATAGTTTTTCTAATAATTGAGGCTTCATTTTGAAAACTGCTTTGTAAAATGATTTTCTATTACATAATTTTTTAATTCAAAAAAAAAAATTGTACTATAAAGCTGTTTTAGAAAGCAACAAAAAAATTATCTCAAACGAAGCCTTACTGAATAACATTGATTATTTGGATGGCTTTTTTTGGTGTGGCGGTTGTTTGCGTTTCCTTGGGTTGCATATCATCATTGCAAGGAGCCAAAAACTTCTTCAAATAATTTTATTCTATCAGCTAGTGAAATAGTACCTTCAATATTCGATAGCCCTTGGTGTTATGATCGGAACATGGTGATATAGACAAAATATGAATTTAATTTTTTCTTTGGCTTCGTTTGTGATAGCTTTAGATTGTTATTTTTTGTCGCTTTCAAGATGTTTTTGTACTACAAAGCAGTAAAATAGTCATCCCAAATAAAATCTTAAGTAGACCTCTTCATTCAAGCAAGCTAAGAAAACAATTCTTTACTGAATGACAAATATAACCATAACTAGAGACATTAAATGGGTGCTTCATAAAATCTCATAGTCAGTGGGAGAAATTGGTTTTTTATTTATCTTCTTCTCCTAGTGTAGGTGTGCAGCATTGGCTTCTAGATTTTTCGTCTTCCTAAGATCAGATGAGATGAGAACTACTTGGCTGGCAAATTCAACCGGCAAATGAACTATTTAGCACTAATGAAGCTTTCATATACAACACCTCTATAGTGCTAAGAAGGTTCTTGTTATATTAGAAGCAAATAACTAAGAAAGAAAAAAACAAAATTTTTTTTTCAATGAGTTTAGCATTGCAACATGTAAGAAATTGAATCAACTAAGACTTCATTTGAGACAGCTTTCTTAGTACTTTTTAAAACAAAATTTTTAACGTAATTCACATGTGGCTATCTGATCATGACAAGGATAATCAACCTTTGAGTATTCTCCCTGAAGGTTTATCATAATTTGTTTGGATTGCCCTATGAAGAAATCTTGCATAGGGTGAAATTGGATATCATTCACTCAGCGAAGAGGTAGTAGCTTGTCCCTGCCTCAAACTTTGGCTCTTGCCACATAGTTGCCATTCCTCTATTCCATGTGGACTATGGGAAACCTCAAACCTGAGATCATTACGGATGTAACCGAGTCAAGCCGACTCGCAAGCCAGCTCGGCTCGACTTGCTAATAGGCTCGGCAAGCTTATCGAGCTCGAACAGGATTTCAGGCTCAACGGCTAATCGAGCTTGAGTTCGAACAACACAGCGGCTCGCAAACTAAGGGAAATGTTGCGGGTGGGATGTTTCGCGGGTGGGAAATGCCGTGAGCTAGAAATCAACACGGGCAAAAAAACCCCTTCCGTCTCTGATCTCTCCCAGATGGCATGAGAGAAACGATTACAATGGCTGTTAAGATGCTCAACCAGTATGGTTTGCAGGGACATAAGTTGAAGTGCAGTTTTTTTGGGATATGCTTGAATGTTTTTTTTAAGTTATGTATAAATTAATAAAATATTTTATAAAATAATTAGAGTTTAAGTTAGAATTGTTAATATAAAGAGTTAAAAAAATTAAATTTGAACAAATTTTATTCATCTTTATATATGTAAGGGTGACAAGGTAATTTGTTGTCAAACAACAGCAGCACAGCAGTTTGACAGTAATACTACCCAAACAAAATTGACTGATTTCTATACAGCAACTTTAGAAAGCAGCTTTATGTACAACAATTTTGCAACATGCATTACCGACAGCTATAGCCGTCCCAAACGCACCCTTAGATGCCATTCATTACTTCAACAAGGATGAGGCCGTATCGCTTGTTTGTTACTAGAAGATTAGGGTTTCTTTTGGAAAAAAATTATTACGTGCGAACGTCAAATAAGTTTAGACGTCAATCAGGAGCCATTACGTCACTTAATATACAATGTATTGCGTGACGTGGCTCTTAATTGGCATCCAGACATATTTGACGTTCACATGTAATAATCGCACTCTTTTGGGATAGTATTTTTACTTTTTCAAAGTAATTTTTAATATAAAAATGTCTTAATAATAACAAAAAATTATCCTAAACTAATCCTAAATCTCTTAATCCTCTTTCTAATTAAGAAACTCACATTAGAATCACAGTACGAAATGCTTAAGGGCAAGTTTGGATCAATCTTTATTTTAAAGAAAATTTACATATACATATAGCAATTAAAATGATCCTTTTTTACATATTTGCCATAATTTATATATTAAAGGATACAACAACAACAACATTAAGTCTTTATCCTACTACTTGGGGTTGGCTACATGAATTCTTTTCTCTATTGTGTCATATTAAAAGTCAAATTCTCGTTTAAATCTAATAAAGAAAGGTCATTCATAATATTTTATAACCAAGTCTTTTTAGGTATGCCTCTACCTTTCTTAATATAAGTCAAATATAATACATCTACTCTCCTAATCAGATCATCGGAAGGCCGCCATTTTATGTGACCAAACCATCTAAGGCGAACCTCTCTAATCTTATCTTCTATTGGAGCTACTCCAACCTTTTCACATATATGCTCATTTCGTATTCTATCTTTAAAGGAAAAGCCACTCATCCACTTGAGCATCCTCATCTCTGCCACACTTAACTTAGTATTATGCTTCTCTTTTAATGGCCAACATTCGATACCATAAAGCACTGCAGGCCTCGCCATCATCTTATATAATTTTCCTTGAGTTTGAGGAGTACTTTTCTATCACACAATAAGCCCGATGCATTCCTCCACTTCAACCATCCAACTTGAATTCTGCTGATAACATCCCAATCTATTTCACCATCACTCTGAACAATAGATCCAAAGTATCTAAAATGTGAACTCTTATTAATGACTTGATCGCCCAAAGTCACAATCCCCTCGCTAGGTCTATCACTACTAAAATTACACTCCATATATTCCGTTTTAGATCTACTCAAGTGAAAACCTTAGACTCTAAAGTTGACCTCCATAATTCAAGTTTACCTTCAACTCCCTCTCTAGTTTTATCAACAAGAAGAATATCATCAGCCAAAAATATACACCAAGGTATATCCTCTTGCAAATGTCTAGGCAAAAAGATATGGGCTTAAGGCTGATCATTGATGTAACCCAACCGAAATAGGGAAATACTTGTTAGGGAAATATTTGGTTAAGGCTGACCTCCATAATTTATATATTAATTAAAGGATAATAAGAAATTAATTAAGATTTTAATTTGATAAATAAGCATGGCATGATAAATCAATTGATTAATTAGCTTGATGATAATTAATTATTTAGATTGAATGTTAGTTAATTAGGATTTTGTTAAGATTATTAAGATATTTTATTATTAAAATATGTTAATTAAGCATGAACTAATCAACTACTTAATATAGAATTTGACTTTAAATAAGACACCATAAAAAAAAAAAGATTCATATAGTCAAAGCCCAAGTAGTAGGGTAAATGTTTGTTATTATTGGGGTATAGAAATTGATAATTTAAGATAATTAAAAATTAATTGAAGTGTTAAGTGGGTTCATTTATATTTTATTAGTATTAATTGTATAATTAAGTCTGAAATACTTAATCAAAGCATAATTAGCAAAAAATTATAATTATCAATTAATTTAGGTTAATTAAAGTTACATGTTATAAAATATATTAAAAATAGTGCATCATTTTCTATAGGATAGGAGGTGCTAGAGTTGAAATAGCTAAAGAACTCCATTTTCATTTTCAACAATCACTATGAAAAACCATAATTAGTATTCACTATCATCATTGTCAGACTTTCATCATCCAATTATTATTATTTTACTACTAACATACAATTATGATGTTGAGCCTTAAATTCCATATGTCAACACCTGATTTATGTAGTCTTTATAATGAGAATCAATCAATTATTTTCAATTATGTATAATCTCATAATCTTCAATTGCAAACAAAGGAAGATTCTTGAATATTCTATTATTTATGGGATTCATTCGACTAGATCTCCCCATGATTATTTCTCTCTCTTTTTTGGATTTCCCCACACAAAAAAACTTATAATGTCTCACAACTTTATCTTTACTTGCTAGATTTTCATACAAACTTAATATATAAAACACATACTCTACTATTGCAAATCTTTTAAATTATAACACTTTTTGGGTTAGTTGTGGGAAACATTCCTATCATAATAAAACACATACTGCCGTCAAAAATTTTATAACATGTAATAGTTTGACACCGTGTATGAAAAATATTCCCAATATACTATAAAAACTTTTAGTCAATGACTCGCAACAATCTCTCATGAATAATATAATATAGGTGGTGAAGGCCGAACTCGCAATGGAGGATCATATGTGTTGGATGGAAGAACTTCAAATTTAAATCCTACAACTCTTAGATGAGTCTGGATAACAAGAACACCATTCCTGTATAATGGAGTTTTCCCATCATAAATTCAACAACACTTGTGGATGCACTACAGGAAAATCACCCACTTCCGGCGGAATTTGACCAATTTCCTACATAGTAAAAACCGGCCTGGCCGGCTCTGATTCGCCTCTTAACGCCATCCAATGCTCGCACAAAATAATTTGTCATTGTACACACCCAGTGTACAAGAAAAAAAGAAAAAAAAATTATCTTCACGTGATTGTTGTCCGGGCTCCACACATAACGCTTTTTCTAAAATGATGTGGCCTCTATTTTTTTTGACATATTTAGATCAATTAAAATAAATTTACATATGTATTATATACTTAAAACTTAATACACATTATATACTTAAAACTTAAATCCAAAATTACTTAATTTATAACCAAAGCTCCTAACGGACCAAACAGAGCTGCGTACACTACTTGCTGTGGCCTCTTCTTCGCGAAATCAAATCCCTGCAAACGACTATTTGCTTCTTCCACCGCTCTCATTCCCTAAGCTTTCCTCATCATGGACAGCCATTCCAGCAAGATTCCTGCCAAAGCTCCCATTCCCCTCTGTTCTCAACTCCGCATCGACTCTCTGAAACCACTCACCGCCTCCCTCCTCGAGAAGAACAAGGAGGTTGTCGGCGTCATCTTACACTTCAAGGAGGAAATCAGGAAGAACCCTGAGCTTTTAGTTCTCGTACAAGACTACTTTGATAAGGGTCTCCACACCCTCCACTTCTGCAACGCCCTCGACATGTGCTTCGAGAACGCCCAAAACGCACAGCTCTTCCATCGACCACGCTCTCCTGCATTTGGAAGAGAAAATCGAAGACGAATTGAACCGTTTCAAGGAAAGCGTTTATCTCTTCACAAAAGAATTCCTTGACATCTTCCAGTTAGTCCACCAACACAAAATCTCAAAGCTGGAGACCTTACTAGTTAAAAAGAAGAGGCTTGACAAGAAGCTCAAATTGTTCAAGACAAGCAGGAAATTGTTTTCCGTGATTTTTGCCTCGGCGTCTGCCGTTCTTCTGATATTCTCAGTCGTCTCTGTTACTGTCGGCGCGCCGTCTATGCCAGGAGAAGATGATAATTAGCGCATGAAAAAATGGAACTTTTGCTTCGATTAATGAAATGGATGAGTTTTGGGCTATGATGAATACGTTAGGGGATCAAATAAGTTATTTGGTTGAGAAGGCAGAGTTGAATTTTAGTGATGTGGAGGCCGTGAGATCTGTGATGGGGGAAATTGGGAAACAGATGGAGTTGTTTATGAAGAACATTGAGCATTTGGTGGCGCAGGCAGATCAGTGTCGGCGAGATATAGAGCGACCGAGGTCTGTTCTGTACGACCCAATTGATGACGAGGCATAGGAGTAATAATTACTGGTTTTTTATTCTGCTGCTCAATTATATATATGTTTTTCCCTGTGATTCTGCATGACATATTTCTGCAATTTAATATTCTGGATGGCACTTTTATCCGCCTCCGTCCGTCGCCGTCCGCCATCTCCGACCACCACTGACCTCAGCTTTCGCTGCAGTGTCCATCTTAATGTTGTCCTCGGATATCTCTGTGTTGCTGTTGCTGTTGCTGTTGCGTTGTTATATTATTGAAGTTTTCTTCAATGTTATAATCTATATTTGTCGGTTAATAAATCCTATTTTAAGCAGTTGGATATGTTTCTGATAGCTTTTGAGAATTTTACTTTGATGCCATTCATTATTTC
Source organism: Dendrobium catenatum (assembly GCF_001605985.2). NCBI lineage: Eukaryota > Viridiplantae > Streptophyta > Magnoliopsida > Asparagales > Orchidaceae > Dendrobium > Dendrobium catenatum. The sequence continues at coordinate 3,459,240 of NW_021319205.1, read as the reverse complement.
AACAAGGATGAGGCCGTATCGCTTGTTCGTTACTAGAAGATTAGGGTTTCTTTTGGGAAAAAAATATTGCTTGCGAACATCAAATACATGCAATCAGGAGTCATTACGTCACTCAATACACAAAGTACTGCATGACATGGCTCCTGATTGAGGTTAATTATTCTGTGTGGAATATGAACGCCGTACAAAGACTAATAAGAATGCGTCACGTCACCCTCTGCTTAACTCAGCTCGGTATTGCTCGGTGCCGCGGCTCGGTACCACTCTGTACCTGGCTCGGTATTATTGACGTGACACATTATAGTTGGTTTCCGAATGGTAAACTGTGTTCGCCGTTCGCACAAAATAATTTCTCCCTTATTAGCCTTTGGATGCGTTCGATGTTCGCACGTAATGATCTCTCTTTTGGGATAGTATTTTTAATATTTTTAAGATAATTTTTAAAATAAAAATGTCTTAAAAATAACAAAAGATATTCCCAAACTAAGCTAAATCTCTTAATCCTCTTTCTAATTAGTAAACTCACATAGAATCATAGTACGAAATGCTTAAGGGCAAGTTTAAATCAATCTTTATTTTTAAGATATTTTACATATACATAGCAATTAACATCATCTTTTTTTTTTTTTACATATTTGCCATAATTTATATATTAAAAGATAATAAGAAATTAATTAAGATTTTAACTTGATAAATAAGTATGGCATGATAAATTAATTGATTAATTAGCTTGATGATAATTAAATATTTAGATTGAATGTTAGTTAATTAGGGTTTAGTTAATATTATTAATAAAATATGTTAATTAAGCATGAACAAATCAAATACTTAATATGAAATTTGACTCTAAATAAGACACAATAGAGAAAAGATTCATATAATCTAACCCCAAGTAGTGGGGTAAATGTTTGTTATTATTGGGGTAAAAAAATTAGTAATTTAAGATAATTAAAGATTAATTTAAGTGTTAAGTGGATTCATTAATATTTATTAGTATTAATTATATATTTAAGACTGAAATAATTAATCATTACATAATTACCAAGAAATTGATAATTATCAATTTATTTAGGTTAATTAAAGTTACATGCTATAAAATATGTTATAAATAGTGCGTCATTTTCTATATGATAGGAGGTTCGAGAGTTGAAATAGCTAATGAACTCCATTTCCATTTTCAACAATCACTATTGATAATCATAATTAGCAACCGCTACCACCATTGTCAGACTCTCATCATCCAATTATTATTATTTTACTACTAACATACAATATTGATGTTGAGCTTTAATTTCCACTAGTCAGCACCTGATTAATGTAATCTTTATAATGAAAATCAAATCATTATTTTCAATTATGTTTAATCTCATAATCTTCAATTGCAAACAAGGGAAGATTATTGTATCTTCTATTATTTATTAGATTCATTCAAATAGATCTGACCCCATGATTATTTCTCTTTTTTGGATTTCCCACAAAAAAAAAAAAATTATAATATCTCACATTTGTACTTGCTAGATTTTCATACAAACTTAACGTATCAAACACATACTTTACTATTGCAAATCTTTAACATATAACACCATATAACACTTTTTTGGTTGTTTGTGGGAAATATTCCCATCATAATAAAACACATATTTAGTCGCCATAAATTTTATGACATGTAATATGATGCAGCGAAGATTGGTGACTGGAGCGGATGCAACGAAGGCCGACAACTGAAACTTGGAAAGAACGTTAGTAGAGAACAAGAGAAGAACAAGAGAGAAAAACAGAGGGAGAGATAGATGAGGTTTCTGTAGATTGCTTCAATTGTAAAAAACTATCCACAATTCTTTTTCTTTCCTCTATATGTATCTTCTCTGAGCTGTACTAAAAAGATCATAACAAAATAAAAGTGTTATCAGTACTATAATGCAGAAAATAGGAACTAAGGTTGTGGCTAGTGCCAAAGTTTGTTATAAAGGATAAGTTGCCCGGTAGGGCCTCCGGTACTATCATGTTCCGTATCATAATAGTTTGACACCGTCTGTAAAATATATTCTCAACATACTATAAAAACTTTTATTCAATGGCTCACAATTAATCTCTCAATCATCAATAACAAAATATAGGTGGTGGAGGCCGAACTCGCTTTGGAGGATCATATGTGTTAGATGGAAGAACTTCACATTTAAATTCTACAACTCTTAGATGAGTCTGAACAACAAGAACACCATTCATGTATAATGGAGTTTTCCCATCATAAATTAAAAAACACTTGTGGATGAACCCAAGTAAGCTTTTTATTTAAATTGTCAAATAAATTTTAATTTTATAAATAACATTAAATATAAAAAATATTCCAAAAGGCACACCAAGAAGATATCCTCATTGGAAAACTAATATAACCATGTTCCTTATTAGAAAGATCTCATGAGGGCAAGTGATGGGCATTACTTCCGCTCATAATCTCTAGAAGGTGGTCTTGGTAGGCAGCTTTTGGTGGATTTGATTATCACTAGGAAGACTCCACGAGAGCAAATGATTTAAAAATTCTCTCTTTACTCATCTAAATATCACAGTAGTCAAAATTATAGATTTTTTTATTATCCAAAAGTCTCCAAAGATAAAAATCCTAAAAATATTGAAAATTCAGAAGATTTAAAAGCCTAAAAAAGATATATATTTTTTATTCTCTAAAAAATTTGGAGGGTTAATCCTTATAAGGTACATATTTTTTTTAATTACCCAAAAATTTGATAAAGCTAAAAGCCTAAAAAAATTTGTGTTTCTTTGAGTAAAAAAAAATCTCATATTTTTCCAAAAAAAAAAAAAAAATCTCATACGTCTAAAAACTTTCATAGGAATAAATTACTTTTATAGTTCTAAAAAAATCTAAGAAGGTTAAATATATAAAAGTTTATGTATCACCTTGCAGAAAAGTAAATATTCATACTTTATTATGATATATAATATTATAGTTTTATTCTAAAAAAAGAAACAACAATGAAAACTGAAAAGTAAAGTGAAAAAAAAAACTGCTTATAATATATATTCCAATCCTTTGCGGTGCAATTTAACTAAAATACTCCTATGCAATAAACGGCAAAGATTCTACGTGGTAGTGGAACAGACGCGTACGACTTTATAGTTATTTGAGGTGTAGGTTAAAACTTATATGCCTCAAGTCCAACATAATTGGACAGGGGACTTCTATATAGGCTAAGAACTGTACTTCAACCATCACTTCGCGGCTTTCGGCTTCTGGACGCTCCTGTCATCGCCGGTGAGGTCTTCTGGTTTCTCCGATGTTCTTTCGCCGTTTCAGTTCACCTTTTCTCGGCGGCTTCTGTTTTTAGCTTCTAGCATCTATTGGTACTCTCTCTCTCTCTCTCTCTCTCTCTCTCTCTCTCTCTCTCTCTTTGAGAGCTTCTCTTGACATCGTTGGTCATTAGGCGAGTTAGGATATATTTTTATTGTTTTGCAGTGCTTTTGGGGCTATTATAATACCACATTTGCTTAATATTGTTATAATTGAGCATTTAATCTAGTTGGAATGTTGGTATTGCGGTGTTTGTAGTTCTGAGGAATCTCATTAGTTTGTAGGATCTATCTGATATCTTTGTTCCATTGTGGTTTATTAGCTGAAGGAAAAATTCGTTCTCATGTTTTTTTATTTGCATTTCGACTTTTGAGTAATCTTAGTTGTGAAAATCTTCTGAGGACATTTGCCGACATTTCTTTCTGCTTCCTGTAGTTTTCAGCGCCATTTTTGTGCTGCAATGACACAATGAGACTTGGAATATCTGCATTTTTTTTTTTACTTTATGAAGCCTGGTGCATGAGAAATTATCAACGAGGATAACGTATGCAGTTCATGGCTGTGCTACAAGTGACATAAATAAACAAACTAATAAATAATACAAACACACACTAATACCACTAAACCCATCCTGTATTTTGTAGTGCGCATTGGTGAGAGAATGGCTTTCGAAAAAAGTTTTAGAGTTAAAAGGCGGGAGTTAAGAGTTTTATCTAGAGTAAGTTTTTTATGCAGATCTTTCATGAGGTCCGATCTATTTTATGATGATAATACAGTTTTGCCAAATATTTCTTGCATATGTTTTCCTACAGCTGCCTGAAAGTTGTCTGGTAGGATCTTGTTTGGAGAATATTGTTTTTGGAGTATTTGATTCTGAAGGTGAAATAGATCACACAATTCATGGAAAGCACCATGCACTATCCATTTCAGCATTGTCAGGGGAAAAAGCTGATAAGATTATGTACATGTTTGATAAAGGCCTTTGTACTGTTCCTGTGGTCCAAGTTCCAAGCGAACCAAAAATCTTCATTTTTTCAGCATCCCACTCCAATTACCCTGATCTACACACAATCATTAAGGTTTTAATCCACATCTATCCCATTTAATTGCTTTTTCACTGTCTTTTCCATTGTTGAGTTCTCATAATACAGGTCAATGTTGTGCAAGAACCCAAATTGAACATTGCCACATCAATTGAACTAGTTGATAGAAATCCTCCAGTTCCATCCAATGAAGGGCTATCTGAAAGTCAAGATCATTCTCTGTGCTCCCCAAGTCTGATATGCATATTGAAATCATTTGTTGATTATACAGCGGTAAGTGCAATAATGCTGTTCTTGTTTATTAGAATTTTGTTATAAACGCACAAATGCTCTCGTTATTGCTCTAAAAATGCTGTATCTTACATTTAGATATCAAGGAAAAGAGATTCAGCACGGCTAATATATTTTATAATAAGCATATGGTACTTTTGGATCCTTAGGTTCATTTTATAAGCGCTCATTATCTTGATCCTTGGCAACAATCCATTCGTCTGGAGTACGAAGGATTGGTAGATTCTGGAGGCAAATTTGCTGATTATATGAAGAGAGGCTATCATTGGATTCTTATTTTTTTGGTAATGAATATCAGAATGTTCTATATTTTCCAGCACCGAATGCTTCAGTTGTGGACTTCTTTTTTATCAAGCATTTCTTGGATTCTTCTTAAGGGTAATTGATGTTAGCAAACTAGCTCATATTTGAGTTCTTTAGTGGGCTATTTATCAACATATGTACAGACTTAGCTCATGGATATTCCTTTAGTAACTTCCTTCTTAATGGTACCTTGTTCTTGTTAAGCGCGAAAGTTTTCTTTACTTATTTGTGCTACATGAGAGTTATCTCAGTTTTCTGTATAAGGTGATCTTCTATGAGAAAATTTTATGATGACAAATCATATTTTCTTTTGAAATCCAAATTTTTTCTTCTTAACCGGCGCATCATCCTTGTAAGGTTCCTTTGACTATTACTAGAAATGTTCTGTTTATGTCCCATACTTTTCTCTCTTAGAAACTGGACGATGAAGCTGCTGAACTTGGATATCAGGTTGGGCAGCTTGAGAGAAACCTAAAAATACTCAATTATCAAAGGGAGAGGATTGTAGAAGAAATTCTTGAGCTCAAAGGTTCTACAGTTCAGCCTAAACTCTTTCTGAGCATATATTTGACTGAAGTGCTTGTGACATTATTATTATTTTTGCTTCTTGTAATAGTGAGGTGCTTTAATAAATTACATCTTTTAATAATTTCATCTACTACGAAATTTGAGTGGGTGAATAAAATATGCACGTATTATTATTAGTTTTACTTGAATTTGTATGCTAGGGACTAGAGAAGTGCGTGGTTGCTTGGTGCACAAAAACAGCTGTTTCCTTTAGTTATATTTGATATTTTTTCAATCTATTCAAGCATTTTTCTTTTCACTTATGCTTGTACCGTTAACAAAGCAGCTTCTTTTAAGGTAAAGTTGGAGGTGTGAGCTCATATGAAAGCTCTGAGAACAAAATTATTCTGTTCTGTATAACAATGTACTTGTGATCTTCGTCGTCACCTAAATTTCTGTTTGCTGATTTTGAATATCCCCAAATTGGTAATAAATTATGCAATTGATTCTTTTTTTTTTCCCTTTAATTTCACTATAATTATATAAACAAGTAATTCCCTATGATTTTTCTATTAAAGATAATTTGAGCCATCGTTGTACCTAAATACATCATTGAGAGACATCAATCTAAACATACTCATGCCTTTGTGAGTAGAAAAATGGTGTCTAGATACAGACGATGCTGCAGAGTTGATTTAATTTGTCATTTTTTTGTTTTGATAGTCTACATATTGAGATACATTTGTTATGAAGACTTGATAAAGATTACACTATATTTTGTTCATATACCTAATTTTTTTACTCATAGTTTAATTGATTTTAAGCGATCAAAGTCATCATTAACATTTTCTCAAACAAGCCCTTTTAAATTTTAATTAGCCATATAAATTCATCTAAGTTTTATTTGTAATATGATTTGCAGTTTTTGTAGATCAACAACAATTGAGCCAAATTCACTTGTTAGTTAACACTAAAGAGCATGTAAGAAAACAAGTAGAAGAACAAGGAAACACTGCGGCTGCTGCTTTTTTTCACCTTTTTTATGCCAATACTATAGAGGGACCGCAATTTGACTACGTGGATGATATTATTGGTGTTGTTGCTCTTCTTGGTATAGTTAGTGATTATAAACTTAGCAGGTAAAAATTTGTGAACCTTAAATTTAAGCTTTCAAATTTTCTTCATGAAAATAATATTGTGCATAAACCTAGTTCACATTCTTATTTATTAATTATTATTTTTCTTGTGTTGACAGTATATTGGCAGAGTATTTAGGTGAAAGCTACATGCTAGCAATTGTCTGCAAATCGTATGAAACTGCTAGAGAATTAGAGAAGCATAGTGAAGATGGAGCAGTCAACCATAATTGTGCTCTGCATGCAGCAGCTGCTGCAGTAGGAATTAGAATACAGAGGCGGTTCAATGTCATTTGCTTGGAAGAGATAAGGTAGTTTATAGAACTGTTGATTCAAAATTATTTTCTCTCATTTGATGTCAATGTCTTTTATTCATTACATACAACATAATTCGTACTTAATCTTCGTTGTACTTCACGTAGGAAAAATTTGTCAATGTCTTTTATTCATTACATACAACATAATTCGTATTATAATATTTAGAGGAAAAAAATAATAAAAGGAAAGAAGTTTATGAAAAGTTGAAAACCTAGCCATTCACTTGTAAAAGTAGGTATAGATGTCAACGATAAATCCATTCCTACGTCTCCCACTTGATTAAGGACATAACTCCTAGAAGTACAAGAAACAACACATTCAACTAGAGCAGTAGTTATAATTAAAGTATATGTATTTTGTACATGCTTCAGAACTTTATTTACAATCATAAAATCTCCTTATATTTTCCAATTAACTAAAATAAAATAAAAGAATTGGCCCAAATAAATCCTGTGATAGGCCGGTTCACTCTGAACTGGCCCAGGAGCCGGCCCAACGGCCGGCTCAATGCTACAGGAGGCTGAACAAGGGGTCTGCCCCCTTTGTTTTGCCGCCCACGTGTGGGGCCCACTTGGAACAATTGAGGAAGGAGGGTTGGACGGCTAGGGAGAGAGGAAATTTTTGAATGAGAGAGATTTGAATTAGGAAACTAATTGTATTAATAGGAGAATTTATTCTATGGTTAGGTTTTATGCTTTGATTTGTTTTCTCTTGAAGTTTCTTTGGCGTCTTGAGCTCTAGGCACCTTGTCTAGAGATTGGGAGAGAACGATCCTCCTCTTGAATCGATGATCAAGTTGCTTTGTATTTGTTTTGGCTTTGTTTCTCTTCTCGCAATCTACCGTTTTGGGGCTTTTTTCGCCCAAATTTTGCATTACTCTCACTGTTTTCACCAATTAGAGATAGGTTTGCTTTCGAACTCAAGTATTTCCCTTTGGGTTACTTGCAAATTCAAGTCTTTCCTATCATCCTGCAAACTATGTTGCACCGATACACCTATTTATGAAGGCGTGCTGTATCCGATACATCGATACAAGGATACGCCTCCGATACTCCACCGATACGTGTCGGATACGCCAAAGACGTATCCAGTTCAAATACTATTTAATTTCAAAAGGACATGCGGATCCGATACACGTGTCCGTTGAAAAACAAAAAGAAATTCGAAAAAAAGATGCGTCGTATTTACTTCCGCGGCTGCGAGCAAAGTTCTCTCATTTCCGAGATGGATTTGAGTCTCTTGATGATATGAGAATATTAGAAATTACTAATCTTTCACTTGATGAGCCTGAATTAAAAGCTATGATATTTATTGAAGATGATATAGAAGTTCAAAGACAAACCATTGAAGAAGCTAATCATATCATTCCTTCAATTGAATAGTTGAAACTTTATGTGTTAGACAATTTATGTTTATGCTTTTGTTGTTGTACTAGACATTTAATGCTTACTTATATTTTGATATTATAAGCTACAAGGCTACAAATGATGTTGTTGTCATTTTTGTTTGTAATTTCAAATATTATGCTTTGATTGCTTTCTTAATTTTTATGTATGATTTATAAATTATGATGTCGTGTCCGCGCCGTACCCGTATCCTGTATTTTTAAGAATTGAAGTGTCCCGTATCCGTATCGTGTCGTATCTGTGTCGTCGTATCCGTATCGGTGCAACATAGCCTGCAAATGATGCAAGAACCAAGACTAAAAGAAATCGCAAATCTCCCTCACAGAAGCCGTCAAACCCGCTAGAAATGTATTAACCGGTAAGTCTCTACACCAGAAATCCTTCAAAAATCTATCATGATTCCGTAAAGCTTGCCTTGATCCAGTAATCAAAACATGCCTCCAACAGATTCCATGGCTTGGATGGCAACAGAAAACAACCCCATGTGTGAGTTGTTTGGTTTCAAGATTACCACCTTCTAGTGATTGATGTTAGTTAAAAATCTATTCATCAATAATCATATAAATAAATTAGCATCAAATATGTTAAGATTGGTCCTGTTTTAGATTAGTTGTTCCTGAGGATCTTGTTGTCTTAGTAGGTTCATTTTTCTATAAATATAAGATGTTGTAATAGTGATTAGATGCCAAGGAATAAAGGAAATTTCCTATAAATCACTCTCTCCCTCTATTCCCTCCCTATCTCCCTCTTCCAAGAAGCTCAAGGAGCTTCTTATTCCTCCCAATATTTCGTAATATGTGGTATCAAAGACTGGTGGAGGCGATCTCGAAGGAGAAAGGTTCTTGTCCAAGAAACGAGCGACAGGAGGTCATGCGACTCATGCGGTACACGCAGCATCAGGGGTCCCGAACGGCTTCATGATCTGCGCAGGTGGGCACTGTGCGAATGGTGCGAGCGGACCCGCGAGGTACTTGTTGGTGATGCGCTAATGCCAGGCAGTCGCGCAGGTGTGGGAAAACGCGGGGCACAGGCCGGACGCGTGGGGCTTGGGGCATAGGGAAAATGAGCATGGAAGTTTCCTGTAATCGCTCTCTCCCTCTTTTCCCTCTTCCCTCCCTACTCTCTCTTTCAAGAAGCTCAAGGAGCTTCTTCTCCATCTCAAGATTCATAACAATATATATATATATATATATATT
>NW_021319205.1:3444482-3449633 GCF_001605985.2 Dendrobium catenatum | reverse complement strand
TATATTTATATATATATATATATATTAGGATTTGTCCTATTTTAGGTTTAGTTTTTCCTTAAGATCTTGTTATCTTAGTAGGTTCATTCTTCTATAAATAGAAAATGTTGTAATAGTAATTAGATGCCAAGGAATAAATAAAATTTATTATAAATCCCTCTCTTCTCTCTCTCTCTCTCTCTCTCTCTCTCTCTCTCTCTCTTCCAAGAAGCTCATGGAGCTTTTTCCTCCTAATATTTCTTAACAAGTGGTATCTGAGACCGGTGGAGGTGATATTAGAGGAGGAGGGTTCTTCTACAAGAAACAAGCGTCAGATGGTCGTGCAGTACACGCGACAACAGGGGTTGCGAACAACTTCACAACCCGCTCAGGCGGGAATTGTGTGAACGGTGCGAGCAGACCCATGAGGAGCAGCCACATGCAAGCATTGGTCAGTGATGCATGGTGCGGGGGTATGCTTTGGTGTGGGAAAATGCGGGGTGCAGATCGGACGCGTGGGGCGCGGGGCGCAAGGCAAACAAGCGGGGAAATTTCTTGTAAATCTCTCTCCCTCTCATCCTCCATATCTCTCTCTTCCAAGATGAACATCTTATTCCTCCCAAAATTCATTATATATATATATATATATAATTCATAACATTTTCTCTTGATAACTAACAAACTATATAATATGAAATGCTATTAAATGGGCGATCAACCTCTTTAAAGAAAAATAACCATGATGATTTAGAGATTAATCATTATGAATTATATAATTTTAAATTGAACATGTTTTATAAAGTTTTAATATTTATGTTTTCTTGAAGGAAGCTGTTTTTAATAAATCCTTTGATATGTGAACTCATTTCATTTTTCTTCATTATATTCCTTTTATCCATTTATAAATTAATAAACCAAGAATATTAAAAATAAAATTGATATTTATTTGGTTATTCATCTTATCAATAGGTCATGTCTCATGAAGTACATTATTAGTTCGTTCACTTTATTCAAGAACTTGAGCATGCTTTCTTTTAGGAATATAATTAAATTCTAATTGAGATTTATGCTCACATATTATTCTATATTCATGAATACGTTCTAAGGTGAACTCCTATATTGATTTAGATTTAATAATATTAGATGTATGATGGACCAACGATTGAGTCGGTGAGTCCCATTAGGGTGGGCGGTGGGCAAGAAGAGAGAGGAGGAATTATTTAGGATAGTTTTAATCACAATTGAGAGGTAATTAATTAGGGAAAGAAATCTAATTTGAATTTTAAATCTGAGAGGGAATTATTTAGGGAAAGGGGTTGATTTGGGAGGGAATTAGGAGAGCCTATTTAAAGCTAACTATAGGGCGATTTCATATTATGCTTGATTTTGCTGGAATTAGTTTTGCTTAGGTTGAGTGGGCTTTAGCTTACAGCTAGAGATTTGGGAGAGCCGGATCTTTCTCTCCAATTGAACATCCAATTGTATATTGTATATTTTTTTTAATTTTTTCAATAAAAAAAAGAGTTATTGTATGTTCTTCTTCCTATATGTGTTATGCAGTTCTCTGGCTTTACTGAAATTGCATACATTTCCTATCAATGTATGTTCATATTGTAATTGATTTTTTTTTAATCTAATGCATCTTTTAAAGAATATCCTTGAACTACTCTTTCCTCAAAAAGATCAATATTTGATCATATGGTCCATATTTGGCCATGCTTGATTTTTTTGCAACCCTTTTGTGTTACCTGAATTTTTTTAAATGAGAGCAGAAATTTGTGAAAAGTTTCTGGGTGTTAAATTTTGGATATGAATTCCACACTTATTTTTGCAGGCCATATGAAGATCCTATATATAATGACACTCAGAGAAAACTTGCAATCCCTGCTCCACGCTTTCCATCAGGAGAAATTCCAAATGGATTCTTAGGATATGCAGTGAACTTGATCACCCTAGATAGCCATCACTCGAATACAAGAACTGCTTCAGGTTTTGGGCTCCGTGAGACCTTATTCTATCAACTATTTGGTAAACTTCAAGTGTACAAAACCAGGGCAGAGATGCAACAAGCTAGCTCATGTATAGATCAGGCAGCCGTATCTCTAGATGGAGGAATAATAGTGACAAGTGGAATTATTGTTTTTGGGGATTGGTGAGTATCACTCTTTATTACTATTTAATGTGCATTTGTTTCATCACATATCAAACTAAGTTACATTCATTTGTTTTCACCATCGAACTTCATAGAGAAGTTGCACTTGAAGTAAACGGGTGTTGGTATATATATATATAGGTTTAGAAGGGCACTTGCCCCTGCGAGCATGGACTTTTTATTGTGCGAGGACAGCGGACGGAGAGAACCGTTTGGTTTTCTCTGTGTGTATAGTAAAAGCGCAGCTGCTACAGTAACTTTGCTTTGACTGCACTTTTATTATAGACAGAGAGAAAAACCGGACGTTTCTCTCCGTCCGTTGTCTGCATAGAATAATCTCTGCCAGATTATTCTGTGCAGACGCTGTATGTAGTTCACCGTCCGGAGACCAACTAGAATGCGTCATGTTAGCGGTACCGAACAGTACTGAGCTGGGTACCGAGCAGAGGGTGATGGGGCGCATTCTGATTGATCACCGTACGGCATTCGGCGTCCGCACGTAATAATTCACACGCTTTTTTTCCAGCAAGTATTTGTTTTACAGGTGCATTTAATTTTCTTTTTTCTTTTCTCCAGTGAGCCCGAGATAAAATTTCCTGTAGTTCCTGAATTTCATGATGTTATTTCAAACAGCGCCATGAAAATCCTGAAGCAGATCGAGGACAAGAAAGCTGTTTTGGAAGCCAAAAACAAAGAGATTGAGAAGAAAGCTCAGGCTCACTCTAAAACACTGGCGAAGTTCCATAAAAAGAAAGAGATATTATGTTCCCTTCTACCTCATTTGTAATCTGTCTACATGGAATCATTGATAGAGCCAAAGTCAGGCTAATTAAACCGTAATGGTGATTTTGTTTGCTTTCTTAAAGGGAAAGACGACCAATTTTTGTTTATGTGTTATCCACATCTGAATTCTAAGGTGTGTTAGATTTATGTTGGATCAGTAATGTTATTGTCTTTTGAAGGATTGCAGTTAGTACTAACAATCTTTTGGCTGGTTTGTTTCCTCATTGTAATCTTTTGGATATTATTTAATATAGTTGAGATTATTTTCTATTTTTCATATAGAGTTAACAGACTATTTTAATCATTTTTTCTTCTGTAAATATGTATATTATAAAAATATTATTTCTTCTAAAATTGAGATAAGCTGGTTTGTTTCCTCATTGTAAATTTTTCTGCTGTTTAGGGTATAAAGTATGAATAAAATTGATTAGAAATCAAAGTTTGTCATCTAGTTGGACATATTGGTGTTAAAATGAAAGATTTAGGTTTCGTTTGAGATAATTTTTAGTAATTGTATTTTTGATTTTTTAGGAAATTTTTATGCTGAAAAAATGTAGTAGAAAGCAATAACAAAATCATGTCAAATGAAACATTAATTATATTTAAGTTTCATTTGGGATGGCTTTTTTATTGCTGTTTTAAGAGCAATAAGAAAATCATATCAAATAAAATCTTAGTCTTTGTTGGCCTAAATGTTAAAAAAAAAAAACAGCTTTAGAAAATAATAAAAAAATTGTTTTAAATTGTTTGGGATACTTTCTTATTATTTCTTAAAATAAAATTTTAATATAAAAATTTGCATTAAAATGTTACTTTTAAAAACAGTTAAAAATTTGTCCCAAAAAAGCCTTAGTCTACCCTACCAGCTATACGTTCAGCTTACCAAAGCTCCTTTAATTAGCAAAAGTCAAAACATTCTGTAAGCACAGTGAGGACTCGATCTTGTCGATGCTGAATTTCCTCCAAAATTCAAAAAAATTGAAGCAATGTATGCCTTAATATAAAATTTGCATTAAAATATTATTTTAAAAAACAATAAAAAATTCCTTATAGCTTTCTTGCTTTTCCGAGGCAGCTTTCTTTTACAAAAATTTTTAATTCAAAGAATTTTTGTACTAAAAAAAAGTTGCTTTAAAAAGAAATAAGAAAATTGTCCCAAACGTTATGTTTTATTTGGAACAATTTTTTTACTACTTTCTAAAACAACTTTCTAATTTAAAATTTTCTAGTTGCTGCTTCTAAAAATAGTAAGCAAGTCGTCTCAAATGAAGCCTTTAGTCTACCCTATCGCACTTCAGCTTACCAAAGCTCCTTTAGTCAAAAGTCAAAACATTCTGCAAGCGCAGTGAGGACCCGATCATCTCCATAACAGTTTCTATGGGCAGACAAATTATTATATGCGGACATCGAACGCCTTTCAGAGACAAATCAGAATGCGCCACGTCACCCCCGCTTGACACCGCGCACGCTACTGCTGACGTAGCACATTATGATTGATCTCCAGGCAGGCGGTGAACTAAGTTCGACGTCAGGAGCAGCTTTTTCAAAGGATTCCCACTGCAATGTTCATGAGTGAAGCTTAACCCTTGTCCCAAAATTAGGGTCTTTTAGTGGGAGGACAAATATATGAATATATAAAATAATGAGACCAATATTGTTGCGTGCTAGAATATACGCGGCGGTAGAGTTTGTAAATTTGCATCCTAGCATTGTACGAGTATTCAACACACAAACAGAAAAGAGAAGTGAACACCAAGGTTTTTACGTGGAAAACTCCTAAAAAGGGGGAAAAACCACGGGGCCTAGCCCAGTTTGAATGAATCCACTAGTATTGCAGTCGATTACAAATGAGGCCCTTCCTTGGTGGAAGGTCTTAGCTTGATGTACATCTTATGGAATACATTACATGATGTTAATACAAAGAGTCATCGTTGACATGTTCGTTGGTCGGAAGGACTGTAGTAGACGGGCGACGTAAGTAAGGAGGACCGTAGTTGGCGGGCGACAGAGGTCGAAAAGATTGTAGTAGGCGGGCAACATAAGTTAGGAGGACCGTAGTCGGCGGGCGACAGAGGTCGGAAAGACTGTAGTCTGACGACGAAGATCAGAAGGACAGCGTCAGGTAGAAGTCCAACAATGGAAAGAAATCCATCTTCGTGTAGACGTCCAGCGAAGTCCGATAAACGGTAGAAGTCCGGCGTCGGGTAGAAACTTGGAGAAGAGTGAAGGTTCGATGT
>NW_021319205.1:3437930-3443749 GCF_001605985.2 Dendrobium catenatum | reverse complement strand
ATATATATATATATATATATATATATATATCCATTATATATAAAGACATTATAGGTTTAGAAGGGGACTTTTTATTGTATGCGGACACCGGACGGAGAAAACCGTCTAGTTTTTTCTCTGTCTACAGTATAAGCATAGTCAAGGCACAGCTGCTATAGTAACTGCGCTTTTACTGTTGACAGAGAGAAAAATTGGACGGTTTTCTCCGTCAAGTGTCAGCGTAGAATAATCTCTCACCTGCATGACCCCGAAATCTGCATGGCCTCTATCCATCATGAAGCATCATCTTTCATGTTGTGATGCTGCATTGTGTGTAATTCACATGCTTGAGAGATTATTCTGTGCAGACGCCGAACGTTGTTCACCGTTCGGAGACCAACTAGAACAGGTCATGTCAGCAGTACTGAGCCGCGGTACCGAGCAGGGGGTGATGTGGTGCATTCTGATTGATCTCCGGACGGTGTTCGGCGCCACATAGAATAATTCACACACTTTTTCCCCAACCAGTATTTGTTTTACAGGTGCATTTAATTTTCTTTTTTCTTTTCTCCAGTGAGCCCGAGATAAAATTTCCTGTAGTTCCTGAATTTCAAGGGGTTATTTCAAACAGCGCCATGAAAATCCTGAAGCAGATCGAGGACAAGAAAGCTGTTTTGGAAGCCAAAAACAAAGAGATTGAAAAGAAAGCTCAGGCTCACTCTAAAACACTGGCGAAGTTCCATAAAAAGAAAGAGATATTATGTTCCCTTCTACCTCATTTGTAATCTGTCTACATGGAACCATTGATAGAGCCAAAGTCAGGCTAATTAAACCGTAATGGTGATTTTGTCTGCTTTCTTAAAGGGAAAGACGACCAATTTTTGTTTGTGTTAGCCACATCTGAATTCTAAGGTGTGTTAGATTTATGTTGGATCAGTAATATTATTGTCTTTTGAAGGATTGCGGTTAGTACTAACAATCTTTTGGATATTATTTAATATAGTTGAGGTTATTTTCTATCTTTTATAAAGAGTTAGCGGACTATTTTAATCATTTTTTCTTCTGAAAATATGTATATTATAAAAATATTATTTCTTGTAAAATTGAGATAAGCTGGTTTGTTTCCTCATTGTAAAATTTTCTTCTGCTGTTTAGGGTATAAAGCATGAATAAAGTTGATTAGAAAGCAAAGTTTGTTATTTGACATTTCTTTGTCATCAAGTTGGACATATTGGTGTTGAAATGAAAGATTTAGATTTCGTTCGAGACAATTTTTAGCAATTTTATTTTTGCTTTTTTAAGGATTTTTTTATGCTGAAAAAATGTAGTAGAAAGCAATAACAAAATTATGTCAAATGAAACATTAATTATATTTAAGTTTCATTTTGGACGGCTTTTTTATTGATGCTTTAAGAAGCAATAAGAAAGCCATATCAAATAAAGCCTTAGTCTTTGTTGGCCTAAATGTCCAAAAAAAAAAATTGCTTTAAAAAATAATAAAAATGCTGTTTCAAATTATTTGCGATAATTTTCTTATTATTTCTTAAAATAATCTTTTTAATATAAAAATTTGCATTAAAATGTTACTTTTAAAAACAGTTAAAAATTTGTCCCAAAAAAGCCTTAGTCTACCCTATCAGCTATACGTTCAGCTTACCAAAGCTTTTTTAGTCAAAAGTCAAAACATTCTGTAAGCGCAGTGAGGACTCGATCCTCTCGATAATAGTTTTTATGAGCGGATACAATTATTTAGAATACTTTATTAAATTAACAATTAATTAAAATAAATTAAAAAATTATTGATTAATTAAATTACTAATATATTATTTTTTCAGAAATTATTTAAAATCCACCAAAAAATACCGACATATTTATTGAGGTCGTAAAATTCACCGAAAAAGCTGTCTCATTGTATTCCGTCGAAAAACCACGAAAAATTGACAGCTAGAAATCCCAAAAAAAATCCCTCAATAATGAGTGATTTTTTGTAGTGTATTTGACAAATTCAATAAATTAATTATTTCCTTATTTTTTGTTTCATTTAGCCCATGTATTAAGTTGGCATTCATTATGGATGTTAATTCATATTCCTTTCTTAGAGCCTATGTATTAAATTGACATTCATGATGGGTGTTAATTTACATTCCTTTTCAAGTTTATGTATTAAATTGATATTCATGATGAGTGTTAATTCACTTTCCTTTTCTTTTATATTAAATTATCTTTCTCTATATGCTTGGTCTTAAGCAAGCACCCCATGTTTGAAACCAACAACCTTGCTCCTTTCTTATATATATTGGCTTTGTCAATTCAAAGTGAAACACGTCGTTGTTCATTTACTCTAAAGTATGTCTAACAATATGTAACAGTCCAAACTCTTAACCATCAAGAGATATTGTCCACTTTAGCCTAAGGATCTTACGATTTTGTTATGTTGGTATAACTTCCCAAGAGGTCACTCATACCAATTTTTTCCTGGATGAACATGTTTAACTGTGGAGTTTTTAAATGAAATTATAACAATTACACCAAAAAGTATCTTGATATTTAAGAGTTTAGTTTTTTTTTTCTTACTTAAAGTGTTTCACACAATATATCTCTTAGTATAGGTGGACAATATCATTCTCAGGTGGTAATGATACTCTTCTTAAATAGGTAACCGACCAACTTTCTTTAAAAAATTTCATCAAAGATCTTAGAGATCTCACATATTTTCTCATTTTCAAAGCCACCCTCCTCTAAAAGCATTTTCCTATCCTAACATAAATACATTCAAGATCTCTTAGATAAGACAAATATGGAAAATGCCAATGATGTTATGACGCTCATGTCATACCTACTGCAACAAAATTCTTTCCCATTATGGCAAGTCTTCATGATTTTGTATGTATGTTATTTGTTCTAAACACGCTTTCTATTTGCGTGTCTTTTTTGGAACAGTTAGGTCAATTAAGGGAAATTCTTACATACATCACATACATAAGACTCGAACTAATGACCTCTTAGTTGGTAACCTAAGCTCCCAACCAACATACCAAGTCATTTCTATTCTTGAGTGGTCCTAAGGAGTTCGTGTGAATGGAATTTGAAATTTGAAAATTTTCCTTGGCAGCATTATAGCGTTAAGTCTAAATACTATGCCATTGAAATCTCAGGAAAACAATAAATTAATTATACAAATAACAAATTAAGCACTAAATTTTCAAAATAAAACCATTTCTTTTCTTAACCCAACTAGCTAGAGAAAGAAAGTTTGTTTCGAGCTAATTCGGGTTGATTTAGTAGTCGATCTAATTCGGAAAGTTGTTCGATTCGAGGCATATTACACTTTGCCTATTTAGATTTTTAATAATTTGAAGTTATGAGATTTTTCTTATTTTAAGAATTTTGTTCTAAGAAAATTTACTTGAATCTCATTGTACATTTGAATTAAAAGTTTTTAAAACTACATCAAGATAATCCAAACTCTAATTTTAACAAATTTAGAGTTGAATTGAACATTGCGCTGAGATGAATTAAAAAGTGATTCGATTTGTGTTTAAATGAGCTGAAACCATGCACTTTTAAGTGTGTGTAGAGACTTCCTGATTATTGGAACACGTACCTAATGATCTTAGCATCTTTCATGCTTAAAGTTAGATCAAGTGTCTTCACAAAATGAATCAAAGGACCCTAAAATTACTTGATTTCAATATCATTAGGGCACTTAAAAAATAAAAAAGAAAGATTTATGATCAAGAAAAATTTTATTTATTTTTTAATATAACCCACACAATGTGGACTATGTCTTAATTAAAAGGAGATTACAAGTCTTTAGTGAACCAACAACCCCCTAAAAATACATCATTGAAAATAAAACCTACGAGTCGATGACTTAATCTATTACAAGATAAAGCACAAGAAAAAAAACCAAAAGCAACAAAAATTCCAAAAAATGCCAACCCAAAAACAAAGGCATCCAAGGATGAAACCAAAGGGAGAAACCACCCGAGTGAAACCCTCCAAGTAAACAGCAGCATATCGACGAACAATAGAACAACCTGCAAAACAACTCCACACAACTACCCATAACAAAAGATCGAAAAGATGCAAAGAACTAAGATGATAAGAAAATTTGAAAAGACCAACCGCACCAAAGGACCCGCAATCCAACATCCCAAAACCAAGCCAACCCCAGTACAACCAAAACAAAACAACGGCTCTCATCCAAAAAGCACTACCACCAAACAACCAAACACACCTAAAAGAGACCAAACAGCTAATGTACCAGCAAGCAAACAAACTACTTCCTTTTAGAATTCCTTCTACCAGGTTTGCTACCCCCCATTACAAAAGCTTTTCCATCAATACGATTATCCTTCAAGATAAACATAGCTTGAACATCATCTTCATGCCCATGAAAATCTTCCCCATCACCCCCACAAGGTGAGGAGATAGACTCCGCATCCCAATCATTTTGATCTACACCTGCTAATTGAGTTTTCAAGACCTCATTTTATATTAATGAAACATCGACATTAACAAAAACTTATTGGTGGTTCCAACAAAGTCATAAGAGATTCCATACATCCAGTAGCCAAACCCGAGGAATTCATAGCATCCCCAATTACAATAGGCACCTTAGATAACACACCCACCAAAGAGCTCAACGCATTACATACCCCATATTCAACATCCATTAGAATACTAGGAGAAGTAATAGGATCAACAATAATATTAACCATATAATTATTATCACCACTAATAGAAAATGTGCTCAAAGAGCAAATAGCATCTGACCCCAATGGAGTAGAATCAAGAACCACAACAGCATCCTCAACACCATCATTAGAAATCAAAGCCGAACAAGAAACACGGTAACCAAGCAAAAGTTTGACTAATCAGTTCAATACCTATAATAATCTTATGATCATAAATCAGTACATAAGTAATAAACCTCACATGTAGTAGCAGTAGAGTCGATAAATAGAAAATATTATGATACGATAACAATTAAAGCATTACAATATGAAAATCAATAAACCACTATAGGTGTCAAAATCATAAAATAGTCATCGTATCAGTACTACCTATAAATGGTAATTAGTAAAGGAATCTTATGGATCAACAGATATTATTGTAAATCATATTAATGCAGTAAATCGAGAGCAATAATATCAATGTAGAAATCTAATTATAGTAATCACATTCTATATCAGTATTAGTGCAATATCATAATCGCATATTAAATATGTCACATAATAAGCATTAATCAATGAGTAAAAAATACAGTGAATCAATAATAATAGCATTAATAATAATATACCAGTAGTAGCATCAGTATCAGTATTGGTGACAACATCTGTGCAGTACAATAAATCAATAAATAGTATTGTCGATAACAATATCGATATCTATATAAGTAAACCCACAACAATAACAATAAATTTGTACTGTGACAATAAATCAATAAATAATAAAGTCATATGGTAATAATGAATTAATAATATGCATTTCAGTAATCATATTAATCAAGTAAAAAGTCCTAGCTTAAGCAGTGTTTCCTAGTATCGATAATTCGTAGTTAGTAACTTTGGCAAAGTAATTATTTACTTATAACACCCAATCAGCATTACGTGAATCAGTAGACGATAACATCAAATCATAATATTTAAAGAAATGCCCATCAATTTAGTATTCTGTACAGGTTCAGCCTCCAACAAACATTAATGAAACCAACATTTTACTTATTTTTCATACATATTAATATCAAAATTTTTAGTAATAATAATGATCATCTATTACTCAACTATATATTCATATTAATATCAAAATATTCATTCTCAATGCTTGTATGAACA
>NW_021319205.1:3433717-3437830 GCF_001605985.2 Dendrobium catenatum | reverse complement strand
TGTTTTTTCCTTTATTCTTATAAATCTTATAATTCATAAAGGGCTCAATATTTATTTGCAAGTTAAATTTAACTAAATAGGATATAGTAAATCTTATCAATCTAGATAAAGTAAAGAGTGAGCTTTAAAAGTTGAAAAAATTTTAGCATGATAGTTTCTAGGGAGTTTTATGGAAGCGACACGCTGTATAGATTGAGTACAGTGATCAGAAGTGTGCAAGGGCTGTTGCATCGATGCTCGGGTGCAGTTTTAAATATAGGCACATCATGGTTGGTTGGGGGCAAAGAAGTCTTCTTGGCAAAGAATTCTGGCAATTATGGTAGGCCAAACTACTTTCCTTCTGATTCTTTTTTTCCGCTTTTGAAGATTGAGCTTGTCATTATTCTATGATCTATTTGAATTTTGTAATTGGTTTTCATGTATTGGTTAATTATATTTGTTATGCTTATGTGTTTTTTTTTTTTCTTTTTCTCACTAAAAAAATGGTTGGTTTATTTTTTTTCATTTACGTTTTGAATTTGGCTTGGGATGACTAATTGGAATATATTCACCATATCTTTATTCAAATCAAATTTATTGTCTTCTTGAAATGAGCAGGGAAGCGATGGATATGACTTTCATTACCATATATTTGTTTAGTTATTTTATTTTTTTTTTTCATGGGAATATGAAACTTTAATCAATTTTAAAAGCTATTAAACTACTCTTCTTCGGCTTCATTATATATATATATAATTTTATTTCAATAATTTATCTTAATACAAATATAATATAAGTATAAATCATCTATATTTAGAAAAATTATATATTTCATATCGATATAAAATGGTATATCTTGGATAAAACATATCATAATTTTTTTTTCTTATGATAGATATCTTTTATTTCTAAAATTTTATTCACGTGTACATGATGCACGTGCATTTATACTAGTACATAAAAGCAGACTCAAATAAAGACAGCGGCAGCAGTGTACGCGTACCCTGAGAAATTTGCCGGCGTCTCAACCTTTATCCACTTCCCTGCTCCAATGTCCAAAATCCAAGCTCCATAATTCCCTCTGCCATCGGCAGTGCCTCCACCATTTCTGACGGCTCCCATCACGAAAATCTTGCTGTCTCCCATCGTTGCCATGCATGAAGTCTCCTTCATCCCCTCTGCTGCCTGAGCGATCTCGTTCCACCCACTCCCTCCCCTATATTTCCTTGCCCCTATCCTCCCCACACACCACAACACGTCGCCTCCGGCAAAGCAGGCTGACGAGCCATTTTCTTTCGAGCACAACCCTTCCTCAGTCAGCCAAACCCCCTTCTCCGGATCGTACCACTCCGCTGAATTAGTAAATTGCCACAGGGTTTGTGTTCCATATCCACTTATCACCCAGAATCTGCTCCTGATTGCCACTCCCTGACTCTCGTCTCTTTCCTCCGCCATTGCCGGCAATGCCACCCACTCATCCGCCTCCACGTCGTAAATCTCCGCCGTCCGCAGTGGGTTCCTCATCTTGTCGTGCCCTCCGGCGACGTAAACCCTCCCGCCAACCGCCGCACAAGCGAAGAAAGATCGTGCGATTGACATTGCTCTGCCCTTTCTCCACTCCCCGGTGACGAGATCTACAATCCACACATCTGGAATCGGATCGAGCCTCACGGGATCCCATCCGCCGACAAGGATCAGCTTCCTTTCGACGGCAACGCAATGAGAGAACAACGGAATCGGCTCTGGCGAGGTGAGCCGGTGCCATGAATTGTCTGTGGCAATATAGACGGATATGGCGTAAATCGGCAGGCTGAGATTGGTGGCGTTGGAAGCGATGGAGGCGGCGGTGCCGCTTAGGGCTTGGACAATAAAAATAAGATGCTCCGCCGCGCCAATTCTCTCACGGTGACGGCGAAAGGAATGACCTGTTACCAAGTCGCGCCAACGCCGGCAGATCAGCCGGAGTCTTGGGAGGAAACGGAACGGTACTCTCGCAATGCAGTCCATTGCTATGTCATCCGGGAGGCCAGGTATCAATGCTTGCTCGTCCTCCATAAAACTAAAATAAATAGTAACGGTAACAGGTTTAGATGTTCAATAAAATATCACAATAAATTCCAAATAAAGCAAACAAATAAATTTTTTTTTCATGATTGTAGATCAATCAAATTTATAAAAGAAGTAACGAATATACATGCTTTGCTAATATTATAGTTAATATAAATTATACTTGAAAAAAAAAAAAAAGAGTAAAGATTGCAGAAGAACATATCCATGCTTTGAAAAAAAAAAGAAGAAGATTAAAAGTACGTACCGCCTATGCCTAAAGCTGGCGGAGCGTCCAGGAAGTCGCCAATTTAGACAACCAGCTAGCTGCTAATTTGCTTGAAAAAGATGAGTTGCCCCGAATCAATTGTTGCATCCATATATAGACTGTTGCATCCATCCATGAGGAATAAATGTGAATTCAAGTAAATGGCAAATTTGCTTAAATAGATGAGCAGTACATCTATTTTTATTTACTTTAAAAGCTTTAATTTCCTGCAAATTAATTTTTGACCGCCCCACTAAATTTACTTATTCAAACATTTTGTATTAGAACATCAAAATGAAAACCTGCCTTCTTGATGTCCTATAAGAGTGTGACACGTGTAAAGCATATTGGATAAAAATCCATATATAGCTCTGTAATTAACCATTAGACATATTACAGAGCTATATATAGATGTTACACAATATGCTTTACACGTGTCACACTCTTATAGGACAGCAAGAAGGCAGGTTTTCATTTTGCTGTTCTAATAGTTTGAGACAGCTTTTAACCTTTTTTTTTTAAATTTAAAAAAAAAGTGCAATTAAAAAGCTGTTATAAAAAATAATAAGAAAATGGTCAAAGGAAGCCTAAACCTAAACTTATACTTTTTAAGCCAAAAGCTACAAAGCAAAAGGATTTAATTCGTGGGATTGTTATCATGTTGCATGCCTAAACACAGTCCTTTGGCAACGAAGCACAACTTACAGATTGTTGATGAAGCCAAAAGCAAAAGATTAAGGCTTCGTTTGAGACGATTTTTTTGTTGCTTTTTGTAAATTGTTCTTCATTGCCAAACGACTGTGTTTAGGCTTTGTTTGACCATTTTCTTATTATTTTTTATAACAGCTTTTTAAGTGCACTTTTTTTTTTAAAAAAAATTAATTTTTTACTAAAAACTGCTTCAACAAGCAATAAAAAAGCCGTCCCAATGAAGCCTAAGGCTTCGTCTCAGACAATTTTTTTTTGTTTCTTAAATCAGCTTTTTAGTACAAAATTTTTAATTTTTGTACTAAAAAATAACTTTAAAAAACAATAAAAAAACTGTCTCAAAGGAAGCCTAAAAAAACTTACCGTTGCAAAGATCTCTTTGATATGAAGTCAAAAGATATCCCATTTGCCTGAAGCTGTTCTTGCAGATTAGTTGGGCCGAAGATTATTCCAGGTGGATATACTCCTCCATTTGGTAAATTTTTCCGTTGGCTTAACACAATGAAGTCACACTGAATCAGGATGATGGAGGTGGCCAAATATCCAATCTTAGGGCCTGATACTCTTGTGATTATCAAAGTATCAGGCTTTGTTTTCCCCTCTGCTGCAAGTTTGACATCACTATTTGATACGTCATCACAAAATTATCTTGATTGGGCACGAATCTCGAGGCAAAATCAGTTCGGAAACTTCAAAAATTAATTTTGGGAGCATATGAACTCCGATTTCAGCGAGCTTATAGTCAAACTGAGCGTCTCGAAAATACGAACCCAACGATTCCAAGATCAACCCAATCCGAGCCCAAATGAGTCTGAATCAAGGGTTCAAAGCGCTGTTGGAAGGTTCAAACCGCAATTTGAGTTACCAAACGGTCTCCGATTTTGACGAGCTTATACTCGAATCGAACGGCTCGACGAGACGAATCCAACGAGCCCAAGATCACTAAATTCCGACATCAT
This sequence comes from Dendrobium catenatum, assembly GCF_001605985.2. NCBI lineage: Eukaryota > Viridiplantae > Streptophyta > Magnoliopsida > Asparagales > Orchidaceae > Dendrobium > Dendrobium catenatum. The sequence goes on along the minus strand of NW_021319205.1, from coordinate 3,433,870 downwards.
TAAGGCCTCCAAAAGTCCAACGAACGGTGCATGATCAAAGGATTCGATATCGGCCGTCCATTCAAACCACTCACAATTCGCCCTTGATCTCACACCTATTTACGGACCATGCCACTCCAGAAAATCTATAAATAGAGCCCTCATTCTTCACAA
>NW_021319205.1:3429765-3433564 GCF_001605985.2 Dendrobium catenatum | reverse complement strand
TCTTTCTGATCTCCGTCGCCCGCCGACTACGGTCCTCCTGACTTACGTTGCCCGCCGACTACAGTCTTCCGTCGCCAGCTGACTACGGTCCTCCTGACCTACGTTGCCCGCCGACTGCAGTCCTTCTAACAAAGCGAACATGTCAATAGTGATTCTTTGTATTTACATCATGTAATGTACTCCATAAGATGTACATCAAGCTAACCCCTTCCACCAAGGAAGGGCCTCATTTGTAATCGACTGCAATACTAGTGGATTCGTTCAAACTGGGCTAGGCCCCGTGGTTTTTCCCCCCTTTTACAGGGGTTTTTCACGTAAAAATCTTGGTGTCTCATAAATGCTAGACCCTCTCTCCTTATCTGATTGCGTGCCGGATTTTCGTACAATGCTAAGACGTTAAATCTTATATTTCTCTACCGCCGCGAATACTCCTGGACGCAACACTATTGATACTTCATGCAAAAATTATCTTGATTGGGCACGAATCTCGAGGCAAAATCAGTTCGGAAACTTCAAAAATTAAATTCAAGAGCATATGAACTCCGATTTCAGCGAACTTACAGTCAAACTGAGCGTCTCGGAAATACGAACCCAACGACGCCAAGATCAACCCAATCCGAGCCCAAATGAGTCCGAATCAAGGGCTCAAAGCGCTGTTGGAAGGTTCAAACCACAATTTGAGTTACCAAACGGTCTCCGATTTTGACGAGCTTATACTCGAATCGAATCACTTTTTAATTCTTCTAACTTCCAATACAGAAATCAGACAGGATAGAGCACCTCGTAATCCTTGGAATATACACATTTCTCCATCCATAAACAAACTCACTTGCTTCTTCAAACAGTCAATCTGAGCCTCATACAGACTCAGCCAATTCATGCCCAAAATCACGTCGTAAGAAGAAATCGGCAGTAAAATCAAACTCGATTTCCACTTCTTACCAGAAATATCAAGCTCACAAAAACAAAACTTCCGGGCAATCAAATTACTTCCAGCCGGCAAAATAACAGAAAGAGAAACCGGTAGTAAAACAGAATCCAGATGCAAAGCATCAAAGCAACGCTCGGACAAAAATGAATGACTGGCTCCATAATCAAATAAAACACGACAGGGATGATAAGAAATATAAATCGTACCTGTCACCACATCCGGAGCGTCTCGAGCCTCCTGCTGACACAAACTATACACTCGAGGCTGAACTGGAGTTGAAGCTACTGAGCCACTAGACTCCCGTTGACTAACAGTAGGTGGTCTCTGTGCCACAGAACTAGATCCACCACTTCTACCACCAGAGGATCCTTCAGTCACAGTACGTGGAGGAACATTCCTCGGTCTACCTGCTGAACCAACAGGTCTACTATCAGATCGAAACTCAGATCGTCCATCAAATCCAGCCTGTGGACACTCTGCAATCTGATGTCATGTCTGACCACATTTAAAGCACTGACCAGTCGTCCTAAAACACTGGCCAAAATGTCGTCGTTCACAAGTTTGGCACACAGGGGTCCCACTGACTGATCCTGAACTGGTCGTACCGGTAGCGGCAGTACTAGAAACTGTAGTGGATCCCGACTGTCCACTCTTCCTGGACTCTCCAGGAACAAATCTCCTCTTGCCAGAGGAACCACTACCAAAAGTATCACCCCCCAAATCTCTTCCTACTCGCAGTCCACCGCTGCTGAGTAGCCATCAAATCATTCTCTATCAAACGAGCTCTCTCCACAAGCTCAGAGAAATCAGAAATATGAAATGGCACCAAGGGCTGCCTCAAACTATCTCGTAGTCCCATTAGAAATCTGTAACACCTCTCAGTAGAAGTACTTACCAACTGGGGAGAATAATGGGCTAAAGCAGTAAACTCTGCCTCATACTGCATCACAGTCCTGCTCCCCTGAACAAGTCTCAGAAAAGTCTCCTACATCTGCTGTCGTGCAGAAGGAAGTACAAACCACGATCGAAATTCTTCAGAAAATTCTTCCCAAGTAATCAAAGAATTTAGTTTCCCTTGGAATTTCATCTCTTGCTGGCATATCCACCAGTGCCCTGCTTCCCCATCCAGTAGAAAAACAGCCAAAGATACCTTCCTGTCCGGCGGACACTACATACCGTCAAAAGTCTTCTCCAACCTCCTCAACCATTCTTCAACTGCTCTGGGCTCAATAGTGCCCTCAAATCTTGGAAGTTTCAATCTTAAAAACAACTGCAAATATTTATCTATATCTTCAGATTGGACAATAGAGGCTCTACTCTGAGTCTCGCTCATTATCTGAGCAATCAGTGTAGCAAACTGAGAAAGTGTATCTGCACCAACCACTGGGGCTTTACTACCCACTGGTGCTGCCTGACTGGCACTCTGACCATCTGTCATATCTGGGTCTGGCAGATCCATGATCACACAGAAAACTAAGCACAAAATAACAGAATAAAATTCCAAACAAACCAGACCTACCCCAGACAGACTCACAGATCAATTCCTATAGCTCTGTCTTACAATCCAAATTCCAAAACCATTACTCTGATACCACTCAAAAGGCTTGTCACGACCCAACCCGATTGGGATGGATCCCGCTCGCATCGGGTCGCGACGGAGCCAACAAATCCAGGATCTAGCTTTGGAATTTGCTTCAGAACTTTCTTCCAAACATAACACAGATAGAAAAACAAACACAGAGCTACTATAAACATCCAAATATAGCGCAGTTCATCTATCTTTTCTTTTTGTCAAAATAATCATTTACAGATACAGTACATAGCTTACAGACAGAAAGAGCAGAACAGAACAAATAAGCCATGACTGTAAAAAATCAAAAGTACAAAATACCTAATCACAGATCAGACTCTGGACCTCTAATCCACGACTTCCTTCGCTTTCCTAGAATCTGAAAACCACATAGAAAATAAGGATGAGCTAACAGCTCAGCAAGACATCAATCACCAATCAAAATCGTCAGAAACTCACATCAGAAATATCCGTACGAAAATCATAGAACAGATGCTTATTCAATCCTAAATCATAACAATTACAGAGAACTGAAATCATGTCCAATCGGCGTTCAAATCAGATATCATAAAGCTTTCAATTCACAGAACAGACAAAATCGTACAGAATAACTAGAATCGTGCACATATCAGATAAGTCACAAAACAGATTTCGAATATCAGCATCACATCATATTTCAGATAATATATCACATATCAGATTTCATATTCTCCAGACACTTACAGAATCTCGACGGATTCTGACCCCTTATCTCTCCATTCCCCTGACACTTACAGAATCTCAACAGATTCTGACCCCTTATTGCTCCTTTCCCTGACACTTACAGAATCTTGACGGATTCTGACCCCTTATAACTCCCTTTTTCATAGCACATACACATCAAATATTCAAATAATCTTGTTTCAGAAATTTCAGAAATCGTACGAAAATTTAGCGGCATAACGGCAGTATACGGGATTTACACAAAAAACACAGATTCAGAAATTCACCGAATTACCACAGAACATTCACAACAACATTGTAAGATTTTCATTGAACTGACAAAATATTTTTCAACATCTTAATAATTTACAGTTCGCTTAAAACACCGTACAACCCAAAGTATCTGGTAAAAATCTTATAGAAAATACTCAAAATGTGCACAATCATCATCTCAAAGACATACCAAACGTTATGCGGTAAAACCTTTGTCAAAAGAAAATAATACCCGAAATTCGCTAACGGAAACCAATATTCGAACAGAAAACTCATCAAAATCCTCGTTTTTGAAAATTGAGAAAGGCGGAATGTGCCTTACC
>NW_021319205.1:3410832-3429665 GCF_001605985.2 Dendrobium catenatum | reverse complement strand
GGGTGTCACTACGTTGTAGGAGTTTAAAGTGATGTTTAGTCTAACCCTTCAGGTAATAAATGCATGGGAGTACAAAAATGAAATAAACACACCATGTCCTTAGATCTAGGAGAGCCTAAACTAAGTGGTGGTAGTGCGACCTACACATGCAATCTACGAAAAATTAAAGGACACACACCTAACGAAGGGATTAGTGAATGATTGGAACTCAATCACCCACTAATCCACTCCCCCGTAATTGCTCTTCATTCATAGAACCTATGTCTAAAATTTCATACGATAGCGAGTATCCCAAAGTTAGAATTTAGGTATAAGTAGTTTTAAAATAATTTAAAAGTACTTATAGATATAAATATATATTTTGGAAAATAAAATAATTGAAAATAATTCAATTCATAATGCATAAGTATAGGGAAAACCCGCTGACCACTCTCACCAGTCTCAAAATGATTTAAAAAGAATTTGTATCCTGAAAATAATTATTATAATTAATATTTAATATCAAAAATACTCGAATAATCAAATCCAAATAATGATCTGTCAAAGCAGCCAAAATCAAGGGCTGGAAATGATCCCAAACTAAAATACGCACTTTTCTGAAAAGATCAAGGGGTTACACGTCAGAATCCGACTTAAAACGGCGAAGATATGAATTTCCGAAGTTAAAACAAAATAAAATAATGTTTTAAAATAGTGTAGTTTTGCTGTTTTTTTAAATAACAGGAGATACAGATAAAATTTTCATCTGAAAGTAGTTTTAAAATATGCAGAATTCAGAGTGCATTCAAAACAAGGTATTGTGCGTTGACAGCGGACTTAAAACGACAAAGTTATGTAATTTCGAAGTTCAAAGACAATAATTAAATAATTTTAAAATAGTACAGCTGGCTGTTTTGAAAATAATTGCACACAGACCCGAAAATTTCAAGTAAATCCAGTTCTAGAATGTGCAGAATCCGAATACGTTCAAAACAAGACGTTGTGCGTTAACAGCGGATCAAAAACGAGGAAGATATTAATTTTGGAAGTTTAAAGCTATAAAAGATATTTTCAAATAAACAATTATTGGAAAATAGTAAAATATAATTAAAACTAATCTAAAAAATAATTAATAATAATAATGATTATAAAATAAAACTTAAACAGCAAAATCATGACTTAAACTAATAGTAATTAACATAAATAATCATTAAATAACAATATAATAACAATTATACAAAAATAATAATTTAAATAAAATAAAAATAAGATTATTTTACTGTTTTAATAATAATTAAAAATATATACATTATTTTTATAAAAAAAATTTTTCCTAGTGTAGAGAATGAAAATACGAACAAAACAAGGTATTATACGCGAAAATCGGACAAAAAATGGATTTTATACGAATATTTGAAGAAAATAGGGTTTTAAAATAATTTTTAAACTAATTTTAATTAAATAAAACGGTGGCGGGACCCGCGGGACGCGTGGCGCATCCCGGTTCGTTCCGCGGTCTCGGGCAATCATTGCCTGGCGGCGCGATGATTGCGCTTCCGGCAATGATTGCTGCAATCATGCGGCAATCAAGCGCCGCTGACGCGGCATGACTTAGCCACGTAGGCAAGTCTCCATGGCCGTTCGATCTGCCGCTGTCGCGGATCAACGGCTCGGATTGAGCCGGACGAAGTTCTTAACCGCAGGATCGGATCCGCGGTCAGTTAAAACTGCGGGATGACCAAATCTCGACCGTTGATCATCTGATCAACGGTCTCAATTAGCCAGGCCGGACGCCAGCGTAAACCGAGAGCCCTAAACGATATTTTTGAAATTTCGTTCGATAGGGTGGATCAATCGCAATGAAATTTTAGATAATGATTCTAATAGTGAAGAGTATCCGTGGGAGTTATTTTGTTCGAATTAAAACGCGCTAATAACGATGCTAATTAACCCTAAGTGTTCTAACTAGGGTTTAGGTTTTACCTCAATCCACACGGTGGATTCGGGAGATATTGGGCTCGTTGGACTCGTGGACTCTTCAGGAACAACTTCCTAGTTTACGTCGAGATCCAACACGCGCTCGATCGACGGGACGAAGCCTTGGAAGGAATTTTGTCTCGGGTTCGCCGGAGGATCGCCGCCGGCGGGGTCTGGATGTCGGGATTTGGTTCGAAAAAGTGGAGGGAGGTCGTGGGAGTGCTCTCACAAAATTTCAAGGCCTCAGGAGGTCTCTACCGAAAGCAAGAGCAAAAAGATCCTAAATTGAACTTGATTTCTCCTATTTAAACGCCCTAGACCTAAAGTAAACGGCCAAGATTAAATCAGGGGTTAATCAGGAGGGAAATTAGTCTAATCAGGCCGTGTTTTTGATTTCAAAAAGAAAGGAGGCATTAATCCCATTAATTAGCCTTTAATTCCAATTAAATGGGCTAACTTTGACCTATTTAGGACTTGGGTTGACCAAGTCAATGGCTGAACTGGTCAACCCAGTCAAAGAGGTCAAGGGGCAAGTGGGATCAAGCCATGGATAGGTTTAGATTTGATTCAAAATTGATTTGGGCTCTAAATGGGCTAAGTGGTCAACCTTGGTTGACTTGGTCAACCTTGGTTGACTTGGTCAACCGGGTTGACCCGGATCCAAGCTCGGGCTCAACAGACTCGACTTGACTCCCTGAACCCAATGGGGTGGGTCCTGGGGTCTAGCTTGGTCAAATTTGACCAGGTCAACTCTTTGACCTGGTCCGGGCCAAAAACTAGGTCAACACACATATTCGTTGGAGTGGAAGGGAAAACGCCTCTGATTGCTACTAGGCGCCCGCGATGGCAAGCATCCCACTCCCAACGCCACACCTGCTTCTGTGATGCAGATTGTCTCAGGTCCGACTTTTTTGTTGAGTTGGCGAGATTCTTCTACCTTGTGAGCACTTCTAGTTACCGATGCTACGAGCTCTCCGACTGCCCAAACTCCTGATATCCTTGCAGAATTACTTGAGGAATTCAACGATTTATGCCCTCAAGAACTCTCGTCCATTCTTCCCCCATTGCAAAAAATTCAACATCAAATTGATCTCCATCCTAATGCATCCCTACCGAACCTGCCTCATTACCGGCTCAATCCAACCGAGCAACAAATCATGCAGGGAATTCTCGAAGAGCTATTGAGTAAACAGCTTATCCAGGCCAGCATCAGTCCCTGTGCAATCCCAGCCTTGCTTATTCCTTCCTAAGAAGAACAGTGAATGGCGACTATATATAGATAGTCGAGCCATCGATAAAATAACGGTCAAGTATCATTTCCCGTGTGATGCGTGTGGCCTGCTCGTCGCCTACCAACTTAACTGTGAGGTGCCTTCCTGCTTGAGTCGAGTTATCGCCTGCGCGAGTCGCGTTGCCGCCTGCGCGAGTCGAGTCGCCGCCTGCGCGAGTCTCGTCGCCGCCTGGCGCCTGCCCCGCGTTTTTTGCACCGCCGGCATTTTTTGCACGGCCGCTACCGTCTCCTGCTGCCGTCTCCCGCGATCGTCGCCTGTGCGAAAAATACCGAATGACCGATCCCCAAGTGGGTTGGGTCGGGTTGACCCGACCCTGAAGCGGGTCGGGTTCGGGTCCAGAAAATTGATCCATTTGCAAAAACAGGTTGGGTTGACCCGAACCCGAATAGTGCCGGGTCAGTTCTGGGTTCGACCCGAACCCGACCTACGAATCAAAATTGACACCCCTAGCTGGAAGTCCAGAACTTCCAAATCAAAATTTGAAAAACAATAAGATTAGTTATAACAGTCATTTCATTCAGTGGTTGATTTAAGTCATAAATGATAATTTTATATGAGTGAAATTGAATTGATCTTTTTAAATTTTTTTTGTATTATTTAATAACGAACTAATTAGGTCCTTAATTTTTTTTTCTTACAAATAATTAACACTTAGAGAGGATCGACTGCTTTCCCGGAATGTCGTGTGTCTACCATTCGTGGCTTGCCGGCGTTATGGTTTTCAGAGGATGAGTTTTTCCATCTTGCTAAACCTTTTGAGTATGCTTTAGTTGGTAAGTTTCCATTGAAACGTCCGGCGTTGGATTCCATTCGAAATTTTTTTTTCAACCTTAAACTGTCCGGTGATTTTTCGGTTACCTTGTTAGATCAAACAAATGTGTTGATTAAACTTGGTAACGATTTAGATTATGGTAGAATTTTTGCTCACCGGTCCTATTTTGTTGCTGGTTGTTTCATGAAAATCATCAAATGGTCGCCTCTCCTTGATCTGTCGGAGGAGTCGCCGATCATCCCGGTGTGGGTTTCTTTCCCGGGTTTGAGTCCTCACCTGTTTTCTTCCAAGATTTTATTTGGTTTTGGATCAATTTTTGGGCGGCCGATTCAAACAGATAATGTGACGGCGGTGGGTTCGCGTCCCTCGGTCGCTCGTTTGTTGGTTGAAATTGATATCTCAAAATCTCACCCGGATTCGGTGTGGTTAGGGCCAGAGAGAAGTGTGGGTATATTAAAAAGGTAATTTTTGAAGATGTTCCTAGTTTTTGTCAGCAGTGTAAAGTTGTTGGTCACAAAAAATCGGAATGCTCCAAACAAGTTCCTCATTTAAGAACACCTTTGGTTTCGGTTACTCCTCCGGTGGATGCCGGGATACAGCAAAATCTTAACCCCCCTGAACCTGTTTTATCTCCATCCCTGAATCTTTCTAATCATCTCATTCCTGATATTATGGAAACGGACCAGATTTGTTTGAAATCTAGTATTGGGGTGGAGGTTTTGCCTTTGCCTGTTACCACGGTTTCCCCTGTTTTGTTGGATGTTACTATCGGGATGGAGGCTGATGCTTTACCTGATTTGAGTGCTGTTGATGTTTTGAGCCCTCGGTGTGTTCCGGTTGGGCCTGTTGTTTGTTCTGCTGATTTAGATTTACATGTTGTTGATGTTAATAATGCTGTGCCGGTGGAGAATTTAACTGAAGTACCTAAAAGCTCAAATCAGTTCGTGAATGTTCCGGTGCATGCGGCTGCTACGATAAATCTGGTGAATTCTCTGAGTTGTGATAGATCAGATTAAATAAATTGGTTAAATGACTCTTCAGAGGGTGAATTTGTTTCTGACCATTCAGATTTTGATTTCATATCTTCGGATTTTTGTGGTGGTTCTGACCCAGGGAATGATTTCTCGTTGGTTCATGCTAATGTTGGTCGTTCGAAGGTTTCTCGTGATAGGGGCCACGGAAGGGGCCGTGGCAGGGGTCGTCGTAGGCGTTAATGATTTGTTGTTTGTTGGTTAATCTGTTTGGTATTCCGATTTTGGGTTTCTGTGTTTCGCATATTTTTTTTTTTTGGGGCTATAATGTGGCCGGGACGAGTGCCCTACCTTTTGCTGGCGGCAACCTTTGGTGCTTTTCGATGCGTATCGTTGACTGGACCCTTTATCACCTTACTGGATGGCCCGTGCATTATGGTGGGGCACTAGATGTCTCAGTCAACTACTGAGCCCAACTACCATTTATCTACAATCAGTTTCCTTCTTTTATTGTATTTCTGCATTTTATTAGATGTTTGTCTATCTCTGTTGTAACCCTTTATTTATCAATAAATTGTTTTTTGTTAAAAAAAAAAAAAAAATACACTTAGAGAGGAAAAAAATGATTATTCTCTTAAGAAAATGACCATGTGGCTTTTTTTTATATATAAATATTAAGGCTTTAATTGGTACAACTTTCTTACAATTTTTAAAAACAGATTTTTAGATAATAATAATAATAATAGTAATAATAAATGAAACGATAATTCTGTTGAAGGTATGTAAACTAAAGGCACATTAACAAGATATATAAAAAATAAATAAATAATAGAAACAAGGAAGTTAATATCATTGAAAAAAGCTCAGATCCTATAATCAAATCCCACATATATTATATTTGTGCTCCCCACTCAATATTAAGAAAAAAATTTACAATATTTGCACTTTGTTGTTTTGACTCTCAATCATACTTAACCATAAAAGTTATCTAGTTTGTTTGTTAATTCATACATGTATGTCGATTTTAATGCTAAGAGAGAAGAAAGAGACACCTAAGTGTTTTCGTGAAAAAACTCAAAAAAAGAAGAAGCCTGGCTCAAGAAGAAGCCTGGCTCAGGTTAAATAATTCTAATCATTTACAATCGATTACAAATGATGCTTTTTCCGGTGAGAAGATATTGATACAATATAATAAACATAAGCTATCTATAATAGATTTCATAATAGAGTTTAGAAGAATATTATAGCATGAGATTTATCTTCAAGAGACTATTTGTTATTTGTTTAATCATTCGTCTTTGAGAAGAAGCAACAAGAAATCAAGAATTAATACTAACATAAATATTGATGTTGATATTGAATGTTAGAGTCGGTATTAACGACATGCATTAATCTTATAGGTGAAAGCTCTTCTAACTTCAACTAGCTAATGTGTAATTTATTTTGTATTAATACCTTCAATTGTAATCAAATATTGATACCGATGGAATAATTTTGACTTTTCTATGTGTTTTCACATAATAAGTCTAGCACGTGCCCATTATAATTCTTGCAACCCCTTCTTATTTTTATAATATTAAGATGTTAAACTCTCTATTTCTTTACTTCCGTGAATGTTCCAACACACAGTAATATGCATGTGTGATTTTCTCTAACACTAAAAGTATTTTGAAAAAGTTTGTATCAAAATATTATGATTAAAAGCACTTCATATTAAATTTTAAAATCATATATTTTATCTTATATAAAATATTTTATATTCGCAACCATCGCATGAGGCCTGTGACCTACTCAACCAAACTCCAAGCTATCTTACATCAAAAGTAGATTAAATGATGCGGCCTCTACTATTTCTTCTGTCACTACAGGAAAATCATCCAACCAAGATAAAATATTAAACTTAAAAATTAATTGAATAAGTTATTAAATTAACAATTAGTTTTTTTTTGAGAGAAGCAATAAATGCATTAATAGCTAAAAAAAGCAAACAAAAGAAAAACTACTTGTTTTTAACTTTTCAAGCATAATAAATGAAGGAGGAATCTTATTCAAGCATAATTCATCCCAAATAAAATTGTTGGCCGAGGCATACTTAGCACACCAATCGGCCAACTTGTTTTTTCTTCTATCAACACAAGAAAAAATAAGTAAGTTGAATTCAGAAAGGAAATCATACTCTTCATCTCCTTTAAAGCCATTAACTCTTGCCTTTTGAAGTCTTCTAATAACATTTGTATTATCCCCTTCAATGATAGCTCCTTTGTAATTGAACATCCAATCTTTAACAATCTCCTTCAAAGATTTGATAGCTTGAAGCTCCAAATGATAAATATCCCAATGAATATATTTTATGCCAAAAGCCAATAAAAACCTTCCCTTACTATCTCGTATAACACCTCCAACACCAGCATTGTAATTATTTTCTAGAGAAGCATCAACATTGATTTTTTTAGAAATTAATTAAAATCCATCAAAAAATACCGGTAGATTTATTGAGGTCGTAAAATTCGCCGGAAAAGCTGTCTCATTGTATTCCGTCGAAAAACCACGAAAAATTGACAGGTAGAAATCCCAAAAAAATTCCCTAAGTAATGAATGATTTTTTGTAGTGTATTTGACAAATTCAATAAATTAATTATTTCCTTATTTTTTGTTTCATTTAGCCTATGTATTAAGTTGGCATTCATTATGGATGTTAATTCATATTCCATTCTTAGAGCCTATGTATTAAATTGACATTCATGATGGGTGTTAATTTACATTCCTTTTTTTAGTCTATGTATTAAATTGATATTCATGATGGGTGTTAATTCACTTTCTTTTTCTTTTAGTCTATGTATTAAATTGATATACATGATGAGTGTTAATTCACTTTCCTTTTATTCATTATTTTGTATCTATAAATATTGGGTCAAGTTTCTAATACAAAATTAAGGAGAATAATTCTGTTATATTAAATTATCTTTCTCTACATGCTTGGTCTTAAGCAAGCACCCCCATCCTTGGAACCAACAACTTTGCTCCTTTCTTATATCTATTGGCTTTGTTAATACAAAGTGAAAAACATCGTTGTTCATTTACTCTAAAACATACCTAACAATATATAACAGTTCAAACTCTTAACCATCAAAAGATATTGTCCACTTTAGCCTAAGGATCTTACGATTTTGTTATGTTGGCGTAACTTCCGAATAGGTCACTCATACCAATTTTTTTCTGGATGAACATGCTTAACTGTGAAATTTTTTAATGAAATTATAACAATTACACCCAAAAGTATCTTGACATTTAAGAGTTTAGTTTTTTTTTTTTTTTTTTTAACTTAAAATGTTTCACACAATATATCTCCTAGTATAGGTGGATAATATCATTCTTAGATGATAATGATACTCTTCTTAAATAGGAAACCGACCAACTTTCTTAAAAAAATTCCATCAAAGATCTTAGAGATCTCACATATTTTCTCATTTTCAAAGCCACCCTCCTCTAAAAGCATTTTCCTATCCTAACATAAATACATTCAAGATCTCTTAGATATGACAAATATGAAAAATGCCAACGACATTATGACGCCCATGTCATACCTACTGCAACAAAATTCTTTCCCATTATTGCAAGTCTTTCATGATTTCGTATGTATGTTATTTGTTCTAAACACGCTCTGTATTTGCATGTTTTTTTTGGGACAGTTAGGCCAATTAAGACAAACTCTCACATACAATACATACACAAGACTCGAATCAATGACCTCTTAGTTGGTAACCTAAGCTCCCAACCAACATACGAAGTCATTTCTATTCTGGAGTGGTCCTAAGGAGTTCTTGTGAATGGAATTTGAAACTTGAAAATTTTCTTTGGCAGCACTATAGTGTTAAGTCTAAATACTACGCCATTGAGATCTCAGGAAAACTATAAATTAATTACACAATAACAAAGCACTAAATTTTCGAAATAAAACCATTTCTTTTTTTAACCCAACTAGCTAGAGAAATAAAGTTTGTTTCGAGGTAATTCGGGTTGATTTAGTTGTCGATCTAGTTCGGAAAGTTGTTCGATTCGAGGCATATTACACTTTGCCTATTTAGATTTTTAATAATTCGAAGTTATGAGATTTTTCTTATTTTAAGAAAGTTGTTCTCAGAAAATTTACTTGAATCTCATTATATATTTGAATTAAAAGTTTTAAAACTACATCAAGATAATCCAAACTCCAATTTCAACAAATTTAGAGTTGAATTGAACATTGCGCTAAGATGAATTAAAAAGTGATTCGATTTGAGTTTAAATGAGCTGAAACAATGCACATTTAAATGTGTTTAGAGACTTCAAGATTATTGGAACACCAAATGATCTTAATTAGCATCTCGCATGCTTAAAGTTAGATCAAGTGTCTTCACAAAATGAATCAAATGACCCTAAAATTACTTGGTTTCAATATCATTAGGGTACTTAAAAAATTTTAAAAAAAAGATCTATGATCAAGAAATTTTTTATTTATTTATTAATAAAACCCACACAATGGGGCTTACATGTTAATTAAAAGGAGATTACAAGTCTTTAGTGAACCAAGAGCCCTCTAAAAAATAAAAATACATCATTGGAAACAAAACGTACGAGCCGATGATCTAATCTATTACAAGATAAATCACTAGAAATAAAACCAAAAGAAACAAAAATTTCAAAATTATTAACCCAAAAACAAAGGAAGCCAAGGATGAAATCAAAGGGAGAAACCACCCGAGTGAAACCTCCAAGCAACAGCAGATCAACGAACAATAGAACAACCTGCAGAACAACTCCACACAACTACCCATAACAAAAGAAAAGATGCAAAGAACTAAGAAGATAAGATAAACTAACAAGATCAACCACACCAAAAGACCCGAAATCGAACCTCCCAAAACCAAGCCAATCCCAACACAACCAAAACAAAGCAACGACTCTCATCCAAAAAGCACAACCACAAGAAATCGGACACAACTAAAAGAGACCAAACAGCCAAAGTACCAGCAAGCAAATAAACTACTTCCTTTTAGAATTCCTTCTACCACGTTTGCTACCCCCCACAGTGCAAAAGCTTTTTCATCAATCAGATTATCCGTCAAGATAAACATAGCATGAACATCATCTTCATGCCCATGGAAATCTTCCCCATCACCCCAACAAGGTGAGGAGACAGACTCCTCAACCCAATCATTTTGATCCACACATGCTAATTGAGTTTTCAAAACCTCATTTGATATTAATGAAACAAGGACATCAACAAAAACTTATTCGACGGTTCCAACAAAGTCACTGGAGATTTCAAACATCCAGCAGCCAAACCCATGGAATTCACAACATCCCCATTTACAATATGCACCTTAGACAACGCACCCACCAAAGAGCTCAATGCATTATAGACCCCAGAATCAACATCCACTAGAATACTACGAGAAGTAATAGGACTAACAATAATATTAACCATATAATTATTATCATTACTAATATAAAAAGTACTTAAAGGGAAAATAACATCTGGCTCCAATGGAGTATAATCAAGAACCACAACGATATCCTCACCACCTCCATCACTAGAAATCATAGCCGAACTAGAAATACGGTTAACCAAGCAAAAGTTTGACTAATAAGTTCAATACATGTAATAATCTTATGATCATAAATCAGTACATAAATTATAAACCTCACATACAATAACACTAGAGTTGATAAATATAAAATATTATGATACGATAACAAGTAAAGCAGTACAATATGAAAATCAATAAACCACTATATGTGTAAAAATCATAAAATAGTCATCGTATCAATACTACCTATCAGTGGTAATTAGTAAAGGAATCTTATAGATTAGCAAATATTATTGTAAATCATATTAATGTAGTAAATCAGGAGCAATAATATCCATGTAGTAATCTAATAATAGTGATCACATTCTATATCATTATTAGTGCAGTATCATAATCACATTAAATACGTCACATAATAAGCATTAATCAATGAGTAAAAAATACAGTGAATCAATAATAGTAGGAACGATAATAATATAACACTTGTAGCATCAGTATCAGTATTGGTGATAACATCGGTGCAATACAATAAATCAGTAAATAGTGTTGTCAATAACAATATCGATATATGTATCAGTATTAGTAAACTCACAACAATAATAATAAATTCGTATAATGACAATAAGTCAATAAATAATAAAGCCATACAACATTAATAAATTAATAATATGCATTTTAGTAATCATATTAATCAGTAAAAAGCCCTGGCTTAAGCAGTGTTTCTTAGTATTGGTAATCTGTAGTTAGTAACTTTGGCAAAGTAATTAATTCGTTATAACTTCCAATCAGTATCAATACATGAATCAGTAGAGGATCAAACCATAATATTTAAAGAAAAAACCCATCAATTTACTATTCAGTGCAGGTCAGCCAGTCTTCAACAAACATTAGTGAAACCAACCTTTTACATATTTTTCATACATATTAATATCAAAATTTTTAGCAATAATAATAATGATCATCTATTAAAATTTAAAATTTTTTAGGGGGGGCACGTGCCCCCCCTTGCCCCCCCTCCCTCCGCCCATGCTCAGCAGTCTCTATAGAGATTAAATTCATATAGAGTAGAAAATATGAAGATAATACCTATGACAGTTCGATCACTACATTAAAAAACATTAATTACCCTCAAAAGGAGTAAAGCATTGCATAATCTGACCGAAAGCTTATCCCCGACACATTAGCAAAATTGACAAAAGGTTGAGGAAGATTGTGATTGAACTGTAGGTTTTCGACGGCTGGCAAACAAAAAACACAGAAGACAAATAAATTCCTCAACTCAGAAAATTAAAGGAAAGAGTGCGTAAGGTTACTCTGATAATCAGATCTAGAGTTTTTGCAGCATTAAAACCTGCAAAAACAACAAAGGAAAAAAACCTCGTGCTGTATTGAGACAAATAACTAAGAAGATATCTCGATCAAAGATGAGGCGGCGGAAGAAAGGATTAGAGTTAAAATTTAAATATTAAACTAACCTATGAGCAGCTCCATAACTGAAGTTGGGTGGGCGTCACAAGGAGGAGAAGGCAGTTGATGATCATTAGATATATGAATCTATCGTTGACTATGCCACCAGCGTCGCAGAAGCGTACGCCGTTGCTAACTGCTATGGCTTGCGGCTATCCGTTGCGACTTTTGAGCCGACAGAAACAGGAATAAGGATGGCTTGACAAAGATCGTTACCTTTGCAGCGAACTCCCAACACGACTTCCGAACATGCTCCGAAGAACAACGACTCCGACAGGACCAACGAAGGCGAATAAGCAGCGACTCTTTCAAAAATATTCTTCACAAGCTCCGAAGAGCTTCTGTCGTGGCTTCTGATCCTACAGGAGATATCAAACAACAATAAAGAAATGGAGAAGAGGTAAAGCAAACCCGTTCACCTGCGAGCAAAGCAGGCGAAGTCGAATATCTTGCTGCGCACCTCCTATGAGCTCCCGCCGTGGCTTCCTAACACCTCACGCGAAGCAAAAAAATGAAATGAGAAAGAATAATTAAATGGAAAGACAATGGAATTCGAAGGGGCATGTTAACGTTATTGAAGTTATAGAAGGTGAATGGTCCAAAATAATTTGAGTGGAGTGAGCGAGAAGAAAGATATGGAGAAACGACGGAGAGAGGGGCAAGCCGAAGAGTTTCACGCGGCTCTAAGTGATCAGAACGGTGTCGATCAAGCTTCGTTCATCCGGTCATCCTTTCAGCTTCTTGAATGAGGTCTACATAAATAACAATTAATTATATGAGTATTATTTTTTGATTTATTAATTATTTATAGTATAATTGATGGTCAAGATAATTTAAGAATAATTTAAATGGACGGTCAAGATTTGCTAGGGAAGGAAATTCAAGCACCTTTTATAATAATAATCGTATAGATATAGATATAGATTGGAACTGAAAATTAATAGATATGAAGTGTATAAAATGAATGTTGTAGATTAATTACTTTAAATTTATTAATTAATGATATTTGATGCTGCTGCGAATAAATTTAAGAGCCATTTAATAAGAATTCTAAATGTTACGAATTATAGATGTAAATAGTATAGATAGTATAAATATATCATTTGATGAAGGGTTTTTTAATGTAAACGTAATGCAATTTTTAAGCATTAAATGCAATATGACTTTAAACGTAATACATTAAATACAATTAAGGATAAAATGATACGGGAACGTCGGAGCTCTGCTAGGGTTAGGGTTTTCTGGCGATTGGCGACTCGTTTGGGGGTATTTGGAAGATTGACATTTCGGCTTCAGCAAGAGTTCATTTGGAAGATAATGACAAAACTATTAACGTCAAATGGAATGGCTTTAAAAGAACTTCAGTTTTTTTTTTTAAGCTTATAATATGTGATGTGGTTTTTAATGGCTCCTCTAGCTCTGCACCGGGTCCTGATGGTTACACTTTTGATTTCTATAAAAAATCTTGGCATATTATTGGGCATTATTTATGTAAGGCCATCAATAGTTTTTTTTACACTTGTCATCTCCCCAAAGGGGTTAAAGCTTCTGCCATTATTCTTATTCCCAAAAAACAGCATGCTAACAACATTAATGATTTCAGGCCGATTTCTCTATGTAATGTGTTCTACAAAATTATTGCCAAACTTCTTGCTAACCGTATGAAACCTATTTTACCTTTTATTATTCACGAGAGCCAGGCTGGGTTCATTCAGAACAGAAACTCTACTGATAACATTTTGCTTGCCTCTGAAGTTCTTAGAGAATTTAACTTTACCAATAATATTTTTTGTGCTAAACTAGATATTAGGAAAGCTTTTGATTCTGTTTCCCGTAGTTTTTTATTAAATAGAATGAGGCAAAAAGGTTTTCCCGATATTTTTATTAAATGGGTCAAAAGTTGTATTTCCAATGTTCATTTTTCAATTTGCTTGAATGGATCTTTGGAAGGGTTTTTTAATTCTTCTTCTGGTCTTAGACAAGGTTGTCCTTTATCGCCTCTTCTCTTCTGTTTAGTTATGGATGCTTTATCGTGCAGCTTATCTTCGATTTCTCTGGGTTACAATAAAGCTGGTTTTAATTTTAATGGGAATAATTTTAATCATCTCATGTTTGCTGATGATTTACTGGTTTTTGGGTCTTCT
Source organism: Dendrobium catenatum (assembly GCF_001605985.2). Taxonomy (NCBI): domain Eukaryota; kingdom Viridiplantae; phylum Streptophyta; class Magnoliopsida; order Asparagales; family Orchidaceae; genus Dendrobium; species Dendrobium catenatum. The sequence continues at coordinate 3,415,493 of NW_021319205.1, read as the reverse complement.
AGGGCTCATTATGCCAGAAGTCTTAATAAAATTCTTTCTGAATTTTCGGATGCTTCAGGTCTTAGTATTAACTCCTCTAAAAGTTCTATTATTTTTTCTAATCATTCTATGGATGCTGAGCATTTTTGTAGTATTATGGGGATATCTCAGAGGAATAGTTTTCTTACATATCTTGGGATTCCAATTTCGGCTGAAAGACTTAAAGCTAATCATTTTCAGCAACTTTTAGGTATTATTACTTCTCTGCTTGATGGCTGGAAGGTGAAACTTTTATCTCTGGCGGGTAGAGTTCAATTCTTGAAGTTTACAATTTCTAATACTCTTGCCTACTGGATAAAAGGTTCTATTATTCCAAAAGGCATTTGTAAATCTATTTCTAAAATGTGTTCTAAGTTCCTTTTTCATGGGAGTATTAATGGTAAAAAAATTCATATGATTGCATGGGATAAAACTGCCATTCCTAAGAAGAAAGGTGGCTTAGGGATAGCCTCTATTGATTCTCTTTATTATAGTTATTACTGTTCTTTTATTTGGAACTTGCTGACTAAGAACTCTTTGATTACTTCCTGGTTTAAGAATAAATACACTTCTCCATGGAAACCTCCAAATGCTAAAGCCACTAAATTCTGGAAATATATCTGTAATACAGCTCAGAAAATCAAGATGCATCCTAATTTTCAGATTACCCCTACGGCTAACTTCTCTTTATACTGGGATCCATGGTTTAATGGGAAGTCTCTTGCTGATTGTTTTCCGGTGGCTAAGCAGTTCTCTGAATTACACATTCAAGACTGTATTAGTAATTCTCAGTGGAGATTGCCGGATTCATTTCCAGATTATATTGGGCATGTTATTTACTCTGTGGAGATTAAAGAGCAACCGGCTTTGGCTTGGGACGGCTCCTTTAATCCTAAATTTAAGAATTTTAGTACTTCTTACTATGACCACTTGGAGGAGGTTTCTTGGCATAATTATGTGTGGCACAAATATTATTCTTTGAGATACTCTATTTTTACTTGGATGGCTATTTTGCAGAAATTAAAAGTAGCGGATCTTTTGATCAAGAAATCAATCCAATTCCCTCCTGACTGCTGTTTTTGCAATAAAGCCAAGGAAGATCACAACCATCTTTTCTTTTATTGTGACTTTACTTTTCACGTTATTTCTAATCTAATTCCTGAATTTAAAACTTTCTTATTTAGACCCATTTTGATTCAGGTTTTAGAATTTATGGATAATACGCGGCACTTTAACAAAAGGGAGAAAGATTTCAGCTGCCTCATTATTTGTTGCACCGTCTATCATGTTTGGAGAGAAAGGAATAATCGGCTATTTGCTAACTCTTGGAGTTCGCCGGATACTATTATTAGCACAATAAAAAAAGCTATTAAAGTTAAGACGTGTAGCTGGAATAACTACAATCACCTAATTGAGAAATTCCAATTCTGATTGGGTTCCTACACTTCGGTCTTGGACTGTCTGCTATGTCTAGCTGGAATTTTTATCCGGCTGTTGTTTTCGTTCAGGTGTGTCTTTAGGTCTTTGTATTAGTCTTTATAGTCTTACTAGTTTTTTGGTTCACTGCTTGTTCCCTAGTCTGTATTGGTTTCGTTGTTTGACTCGCTTTTTCTTATTTCTGGATTATTGTAACCTTTGTTTTTATTAATAAAAGGGCTATGCCCCGATTTATCCCCAAAAAAAAAAAAATATGTGATGTGAATGGGCTTTAAAAGCATGGTAGTGAGATAATAAACGAGTGAATAAATGTTTTGGAATGATGTGAAATTCTATCTATTTTAAATGAACGATGTAGATTAATTTAAAGTTTATAAATGAACGATTAGGATTTGCTATGAGTGGAATCCCAAGCCACTTTTATATAGTAGTTTAGATATATATGAACCCATTTATAAGAAAAAAAGCCACTTGAAAAGAAAATACACACAAACTATAACTTTTTAATATAAAAACTATACAATGCATAGTCCTCGGCAGCTCCATAACAATCAGGAATCAGCAGGATGACTTTAGTATGCTAATGAGGCATCATTATCTTAATTAATTAAGATATAATATTGATTACCAATCTATACTACTATATAAAAGTGGCTTGAGATTCCACTCATAGCAAATCATGATCGTTTATTTATAAAGTTTAAATTAATCTACAACATTCATTTAAAACTCTTCAGATTCTTTTATTTTTCACTTCATCCAAAACATTTATTCACTCATTTATTATTTCACTACCGTGTTTTTAAAGCCAGTTCACATCACCTATAATAAGCTTAAATAAAGTCATTCAATTTGCCGTTAATAATTTTATCATGCTCTTCCAAATGAAATCCTTCCTAAAATAAACTCCAGCTGAAGCCGAAATATCATACCCTTCTAAATACCCTTAATTGCATTTAATTAAGACCAATTAATTAAATACCCTTAAAGGCATTTAATTGTTGATCCCATAAAATGTAATCATTCTCCATAAAATATACTTAGTTTCCTACTCTTGATGTCATATATATATATATATATATTGTTCTATATTGTTTCTTAAAATAAGTTTCAAAAATGTTTTGCAGAAAAATCTTATTTCCAATATATACATATGCTGCATTACGATATACATCTCCTCTTCATTCTGAAGTAAGTTGAATCAAATTTATTTTTTCTCTAGCAAATTAGTATAATTTCATGTCATTTATTCTTCATTTTATAATAGTAAAAATAGTCAATAACCAATGTTTAAATAGTCAAATCTAATTTATAAGAGCCAAATTTATAGATAATGTCTTATGTTTTTTCCTTTATTCTTATAAATCTTATAATTCATAAAGGGCTCAATATTTATTTGCAAGTTAAATTTAACTAAATAGGATATAGTAAATCTTATCAATCTAGATAAAGTAAAGAGTGAGCTTTAAAAGTTGAAAAAATTTTAGCATGATAGTTTCTAGGGAGTTTTATGGAAGCGACACGCTGTATAGATTGAGTACAGTGATCAGAAGTGTGCAAGGGCTGTTGCATCGATGCTCGGGTGCAGTTTTAAATATAGGCACATCATGGTTGGTTGGGGGCAAAGAAGTCTTCTTGGCAAAGAATTCTGGCAATTATGGTAGGCCAAACTACTTTCCTTCTGATTCTTTTTTTCCGCTTTTGAAGATTGAGCTTGTCATTATTCTATGATCTATTTGAATTTTGTAATTGGTTTTCATGTATTGGTTAATTATATTTGTTATGCTTATGTGTTTTTTTTTTCTTTTTCTCACTAAAAAAATGGTTGGTTTATTTTTTTTCATTTACGTTTTGAATTTGGCTTGGGATGACTAATTGGAATATATTCACCATATCTTTATTCAAATCAAATTTATTGTCTTCTTGAAATGAGCAGGGAAGCGATGGATATGACTTTCATTACCATATATTTGTTTAGTTATTTTATTTTTTTTTTTCATGGGAATATGAAACTTTAATCAATTTTAAAAGCTATTAAACTACTCTTCTTCGGCTTCATTATATATATATATAATTTTATTTCAATAATTTATCTTAATACAAATATAATATAAGTATAAATCATCTATATTTAGAAAAATTATATATTTCATATCGATATAAAATGGTATATCTTGGATAAAACATATCATAATTTTTTTTTCTTATGATAGATATCTTTTATTTCTAAAATTTTATTCACGTGTACATGATGCACGTGCATTTATACTAGTACATAAAAGCAGACTCAAATAAAGACAGCGGCAGCAGTGTACGCGTACCCTGAGAAATTCGCCGGCGTCTCAACCTTTATCCACTTCCCTGCTCCAATGTCCAAAATCCAAGCTCCATAATTCCCTCTGCCATCGGCAGTGCCTCCACCATTTCTGACGGCTCCCATCACGAAAATCTTGCTGTCTCCCATCGTTGCCATGCATGAAGTCTCCTTCATCCCCTCTGCTGCCTGAGCGATCTCGTTCCACCCACTCCCTCCCCTATATTTCCTTGCCCCTATCCTCCCCACACACCACAACACGTCGCCTCCGGCAAAGCAGGCTGACGAGCCATTTTCTTCCGAGCACAACCCTTCCTCAGTCAGCCAAACCCCCTTCTCCGGATCGTACCACTCCGCTGAATCAGTAAACTGCCCCATGGTTTGTGCTCCATATCCACTTATCACCCAGAATATGCTCCCGATTGCCACTCCTTGACTCTCGTCTCTTTCCTCCGCCATTGCCGGCAATGCCACCCACTCATCCGCCTCCACGTCGTAAATCTCCGCCGTCCGCAGTGGGTTCCTCATCTTGTCGTGCCCTCCGGCGACGTAAACCCTCCCGCCAACCGCCGCACAAGCGAAGAAAGATCGTGCGATTGACATTGCTCTGCCCTTTCTCCACTCCCCGGTGACGAGATCTACAATCCACACATCTGGAATCGGATCGAGCCTCACGGGATCCCATCCGCCGACAAGGATCAGCTTCCTTTCGACGGCAACGCAATGAGAGAACAACGGAATCGGCTCTGGCGAGGTGAGCCGGTGCCATGAATTGTCTGTGGCAATATAGACGGATATGGCGTAAATCGGCAGGCTGAGATTGGTGGCGTTGGAAGCGATGGAGGCGGCGGTGCCGCTTAGGGCTTGGACAATAAAAATAAGATGCTCCGCC